>NW_007728758.1:7298-8658 GCF_000696425.1 Galeopterus variegatus | reverse complement strand
TTTTTTTTTTTGTTCTGAGCAATTAAGAGCAATTGATATAACTTTCTAAGTAACCAAAGAATGTTAATTCTTCAAAGATGACAGAGAAAACAGCACTACAAACAGAGTCAACTCAGTTATTTTTTATTGTTGGTGAATCATTCAGATAGATTTAATATACTTTTTTCTTATAGTAGGCTTTTGATGGAAGGAGATGAATTTTTACCTCATTGATCCATTTTTATGGCTGTTAGTATCTATGACAAACAGAACTGAGCAGGAAGAAAGTTGATATTAGGACTAAAATAAAAGAGCTGACTCATTTACTTAATCCTTCTTTACTTATTACATGAACAACAGACTGAACTATGAAATGTTGGTGATAATGACATGTTGATAGAGGGTGTCAGAGGGTTAAAAGAAGTTGTTAACTGGAGTTGAGGCTCAGATAAGAAGGAAACTTTTCTCCCCTTATGCCATGTTTCCTAAAATCAGCCACTCATGCCTTATTACCATTTAACTATGGAGAATACCTGTGTTTAGTCAACCATCTAAAAATACTTCATCAAATCATTCATTCAGTATCTCAGTACCTACTGTGTTAAAATGATGAGCTATTTGGGGAACAAATTCAAAAAAAGACTTACTAATATGGTTTTAAGAACTTACACTCAAATCAGGGAAGACTTGCAGATGAGGGTTAAGACAGAGGCCAGTAAGATACCAAAGCATTCAGAGAAGAGAGAGCGTGCTTACAGCAGGGGATGATCTGGGAATGTTTTGTGGAGGAGCTATCATTTTGACTAGGCTTTAAAGAATAGGTAAGTTGTGCATGTGAAAATTCGGAGTCTGTGGAAACATTCTAGACCATTGGTTTTCTACCCTACTTATGCAATTGGATCACCTGGGGAGCTTTTAATATTCTGACCCTACCTCAGACTATTTGAGTCAGAATCCCTAGTGGTAGAATTGGGCATCTATATTTTGTTTTTATTTTAATTCTATGTTGATTCTAATCCACAGCCAGAGTTGAGAACCACTAGCCTAGAGCAAAGGAGCAGCATAAACAAAGTGAAGGTGGCAGGAAAGCAAAGATCAGGTACAAAGAATTGTGCAGGGTAGTTACATGGAGTAGTAAATGAAGAGGTATAACAGGATTGTAGGTGACAGGATGGAGGACACATCACAGTGAGCCTTGAATACCAGGTTGAAGAACTGAGACTTCACTATGGGGGATGGGAAGCAATGGGAAAGTTTTGAGCAATGAAGTGACAGAATTGTGATTCAGAACATTTGATCTGTGGCAACGCCTATTACACATGGATGTTGAATTTTGTCAAATGCTTTTTATGTATCTACTGAGATAATAATATGGGGTTTT
>NW_007728758.1:2205-6267 GCF_000696425.1 Galeopterus variegatus | reverse complement strand
TGACAGAATTGTGATTCAGAACATTTGATCTGTGGCAACGCCTATTACACATGGATGTTGAATTTTGTCAAATGCTTTTTATGTATCTACTGAGATAATAATATGGGGTTTTGGGGGGTTTTTTTGTTGGGGTTTTTTTTGTCCTTTTTTGAGACCGGCCGCACCGCGCTCAGCCAGTGAGCACTGTGAGCGAACCAGCTATCCCTATATAGGATCCGAACCCGCAGTGGGAGCGCTGCTGCGCTCCCAGCGCCGCACTCTCCCGAGTGCGCCATGGGCTCGGCCCTGGTTTTTCTTTTTTAATGTTAAAGCAACCCTGCACTCTTAGAATAAATTTAATTTAGTCATAATGTTTATCCTTTAATATATTGTTGAATTCAATTTACTAAAATTTTGTTTCAAATTTCACATCTATGTTTGTGAATGATATTGGTCTATAGTTTTCTTTTCCTGTAATGTCTTTCTGCTTTGGTAACAGGGAAGTGCTTATCTCATGGAATGAGTTGAGGTATATTCTCTCCTCTTTCATTTTCTAGAAGAGTTTGTGTAGGAGTAATATTTCTTTTTCTTAAATGTTTTATAGAATTGATCATTAAAGCTATCTGGGCCTGAAGTTTCATTGTGGGAAAGTTTTTAAACTATAAAATTTATTTTTAATATATATTAGACTATTTTGATTATCAACTCTTCCTTGAATAAACTTGTATAGTTTGTCTTTCAAGGAATTTGTCCATTTCATCTAAGCTGTCAAATTTATTGGCATAAAGTTGCTCATTATATTCCCTTATTATCCTTTCAGGGTATGTAGAATCTGTATTGATGCCACCTTTCTCGTTCCCTTTTTTTTTTTTTTGCAGCTGGTTTGTACACTTGACTGGGATCCAAACCCTGGACCTTGGTGCTACAAGGTGGCACTACCCACTGAGCAAACTGGCCAACTCCTGATATGGTCATTTGTGTCTTCTCTTTTTTCTAATTAGTCTTACTAGAGGTGCGGCAGTTTTATTGAGCTTCTCAAAGAACCAGTGTTTGATTTCATTAATTTCCCCTATTGTTTGTTTTTTATTTCATTGATTTCCATTTGATCTATATTCTTTCTCCTATCTACGTTGGATTTTATTAGGTTTTCTTTTTCTAATTTCTTAGGGTGGATCAATGATTTGATACTTTTTTCTCTTCTAATAAATAGGTATTTAGTGTTATAAAGTTTTCCCCAAGTATAGCTTAGTGGCATCCCACAGATTTTGATATGCTGTATTTTTACTTTCATTCAATTCAAAATACTTTCTAATATCCATTTTTATTTTCTCTTTGATCCTTAAGTAATTGGGAAGTGTGTTATTTAGCTGCCAAATATTATACTGATTTTCCAGATGTTAATTAAATCCCATTGCAGTTAAAGAACATACTTTGTCTGACTTGAGTCCTTTTAAATTTATTGAGACTTTTTACAGCCAGGATATTGGCTACCCTGGTAAATTTTACAGGCACACTTGGAAAGAATGTGTATTCTGCTGTGGTTGAATGTCTTGTTTTATAAATGTCAGTCAGGTCATTTTGATTGGTGGTGTCAAGTCTACTGTCTTTTTGCTGATTTTCTGTCTATTTGTTCTATCAGTTATTGAAAGAGGGGTATTAAAATCTATGATAATAGTGGATTTGTTGATTTCTCCCTTGCAGTTCAATGAGTTTTGTTTCATGTATTTTGAAGCTTTGTTTTTAGATGCAGAAATGTTTAGGAATGTTATATCCCCCTGAAAAATTGATCTTTATATCATTATAAAATGACTTTCTTTATCCATGGCAATATTCTTTGCTCTGAAATCTATTTTGTGTGATATTAATATAGCCATTGCAGATTTCTTTTTATTGGTATTAACATGGCATATTTTTTCATCTTTTTGCTTTTAAACTGTGTCTTTATATTTAGACTGCATGTATTGTAGGTGGCATATAGTTGGGACTTGCTCTTTTAGTCAGTCTTCAAATCCCTGCCTTTCAATAAAGGCATTTAAACCATTTACATTTAATGTTATCATTAATATGGTTAGGGTTAAGTCTACCATTTTTTTATTTGTTTTCTATTTGTCTCATTTGTTTCACTTTTCCCTATTTTCTGTCTTTTACATTAATTATTATTAATGATTCCATTTTATCTACTTTGTTGCCTTTTTATTTGTTTTCTATTTGTCTCATTTGTTTTGTTTCACTTTTCCCCATTTTCTGTCTTTTACATTAATTATTATTAATGATTCCATTTTATCTACTTTGTTGCCTTTTCATCTATAACTCTGTTATCATAGTGGTTGCTTCCAGATTTATAAGACATACTTTGAACCTATGACAGACTACATTCAAGTGAAATACCACTCCACATAGAGTACAAGAACCTCACAATAGTATGCAGTCATCCCTTGGTACCTGCAGAGGATTGGTTTCAGGACCTTTCAGGAATACCAAAATTCATGGATGCTGAAGTCCCTGATATAAAATGGTATAGTATTTGCATATAACCTATGCACATCCTCCCATATACTTTAAATCATATCTANATTTAAACCATTTACATTTAATGTTATCATTAATATGGTTAGGGTTAAGTCTACCATTTTTTATTTGTTTTCTATTTGTCTCATTTGTTTCACTTTTCCCTATTTTCTGTCTTTTACATTAATTATTATTAATGATTCCATTTTATCTACTTTGTTGCCTTTTCATCTATAACTCTGTTATCATAGTGGTTGCTTCCAGATTTATAAGACATACTTTGAACCTATGACAGACTACATTCAAGTGAAATACCACTCCACA
Source organism: Galeopterus variegatus (assembly GCF_000696425.1). Taxonomy (NCBI): domain Eukaryota; kingdom Metazoa; phylum Chordata; class Mammalia; order Dermoptera; family Cynocephalidae; genus Galeopterus; species Galeopterus variegatus. The sequence goes on along the minus strand of NW_007728758.1, from coordinate 3,456 downwards.
TAGAGTACAAGAACCTCACAATAGTATGCAGTCATCCCTTGGTACCTGCAGAGGATTGGTTTCAGGACCTTTCAGGAATACCAAAATTCATGGATGCTGAAGTCCCTGATATAAAATGGTATAGTATTTGCATATAACCTATGCACATCCTCCCATATACTTTAAATCATATCTATATTATATAATACATAGTACAATGTCAATGCTGTGTAAATAGTGTATTGTTTAGGGAATAATGACATGAAGAAAAATCTGTTAATATTCAGTACAGATGCAATTTTTTTCCCCAAATATTTTTGATCTGTGGTTGGTTGAATCCATAGATGTGAAATCCCTGAATATAGAGATCCCACTGCACTTTCATTTCTTCCCTTCTGGCCTTTGTCACATATTTTCTCCTATATATGTTATAAACTCCATACTACATTGTTATTTTTGTTTAAATAGTTAATTTTTAAAATACATTTAAACAAGAAAATACCTTATATGCTTACCCTGACATGTTTCAGTGTTCTTCACTCTTTGTCTGTAGATATTTACATCCCATGTCATTCTCCTAACACCTGAAAAGCATTTTAACATTTCTTGTAGCATGGATCTCCTTGTGATAAATTTTTTCCTCAGTTTTTGAATGTCAAAAAGTCCCTTATCACAGCTTTGTTTTTAAAAGATATTTTCAATGAGTATAGAATTCTATGTTAACATTTTTTTCTTTAGTACTTTAAAGATGCTGCTCTAATGTAGATCTTCTTGTGTACATTGTTTCCAATACATTTGCTGTCATCTTCACATTTGTTCATCTGCACAAACAGATCTCTTTGTTCTTCTTATGCAGCTTTTAAGATATTCTTCTTATCACTGGTTTTAGAAGATTTGATTATCATGTGCCGTGGTGTAACTTTCTTCAGATTTCCTATACTTGGGGTTGTGGACCTTCTTTGATATGCAGTTTTATAGACTTTGAATTCAGAAAAATTTTGGTCACTTTTAAAAAAATATTTTTTTGTTTCCCCCTTCTCTGTCCTTTCAAGAGACACCAATTACACATATAGTAGGCCACTTGAAGTTTTACGACATTTTGCTAATGCTGTTTTTTTTTTTTTTTTTTTTTAGTTTTTTTTTCTCTGTGTGTTCCTTTTTGGAGAGGCTCTATTATTGTCTTCAAGTTTACTAATCCTTTTATCTGCAATGACTAATCTGTTAATCTCATCCAGTGTATTTTTTTTTTTTTTTGTCTTTTTTCGTGTCCGG
>NW_007728758.1:0-1089 GCF_000696425.1 Galeopterus variegatus | reverse complement strand
AGCAGCGCACTGTAGCAGTGCGCCACCGGGCCGGCCTCAGTGTATTTTTTATCTCAGCCATGTCTCTACATATGTTCATTACACACATTTATTATTTTCTCTAGTATTCTGAATATACAAATACAGTTGCAAGGATCTTTCATTTTATGCTATAACCATCTGTCTCACTTCTGGGTCAGTTTTGACTTATTGATTTTTCTTCTTATTAAGGGTTGTCTTGTCCACCTTATTTGCACATCTGGTAATTTTTTATTAGATGCCAGATATTGTGAATTTTACCTTGTTTAGGATCTGGAATATTTTTGTATTCCTATATATAGTCTCGAGTTTTGTTCTAGGACACACTTAAGTGACTTGGAAATAACTTTGAGCCTTTGGGGACTTGCATTTATAATTGGTTGTGTAGGAGCAGAACAATGTCTAGTCTAGGGATAATTATTCCCCACTACTGAGGTAAGGCTCTTCTGAGTGAGTACTCTATGCCCCATGAATCGTGAGGTTTTTCAGTCTGGCTAGTGGGAACAGGCATGCTTCCTGATCCTGTGGGAGCTCCGAGTACTGTTCCTTCTAATCTTTTCAAATGGTCTTCTCCAGTCTTGGGGTGTTTACTCAAATGCATGTGTTGCTCAGTTCTCTGCTGGATACTCAAAGAGGACCCTCTGAAAATCTCCAGACCTCTCTTCTTTGAGCAGAAATCTCCTTCCTTGTACTCTGCCTGTGACCTCCAATCACCTTGGTCTGCCCAGACTCTCATCTCCATTTCCTCAAGTCAGAAAATCTCCGAGATTCTGCCTGGTTCCCCTTCTCTGTGATGCAGCCTGGAAATTCTCTCAAGAAATAATCTGTGGAAATTTTAAGGCTCATCTCATTTGTTTCCTGTCTCTCAAGGATCACTGTTCTTCATTGACTGATGTCCAATATCTTCAAAAACATTTTTTCATATGTTTTTCCAGGTTTTTAGTTGTTTGGGGTGGGATGATAAATCCATTTCCTGTTATTTCATCTTGGCTGGAAACAGAAGCTGATTCTCTTTTTTTTTTTTTTTTAATTTTTATTTTGTCAATATACAATGTAGTTAGTTATTGTGTC
>NW_007728757.1:281161-282578 GCF_000696425.1 Galeopterus variegatus | reverse complement strand
GGGAGCGCCGCCGCACTTCCCAAGCAGCGCACTATCCAGTGCGCCACCGGGCCGGCCCCAAGTTTAGAACATTTTCATTACCCCCCAAAGAAATAGCTTTCCCATTAATAGTCACTCCCCACCCCACCCCTCCACCTAGCCCCTGGCGGGAGAGAACTAGTGAATGAGCAAGTGAATAAATGAACCGATACCCTTGTGGTAAGCCTTATGTCAGGCATTGCCTGGCCCCGGCCTTTGCTTTTTGTTTAATTTTGCTTCTGTTTTCCCCTCCCATCTGTTACTGCCCTGGTTTCCAGGCTCATCTCCCAGCCTCCATCAGTCTCCTCCACCACTGTTCACCCTCTACATTCTGCCCAGACAACTTCTCCAAAGAAAGCAACGTTTGAACTACTTCCCTCATAGGAAGCCCTTGCTGAGTCCCCTAGGAATCCAGCCACACTCCCAGCACGGTTTCTATGGAGAAATGCAGGTGATGACCTGAGCAACTTAGGAACAAACTTTGAAGATGCAACTCTGTTGTGAGTCGGAGAAGGCCTCATCTGGGCCTTTGCTTTGCTGCAGAGTCTTTGGAAAGTAAACACAGTCGACCTGATTATTCCCCTTCACTTCCTCCTGAGTCAGAGTTATCTCGGGTTAACTCAGGGAAGAGGCTAAATTAAGCCTTGAAACCAAGCAGCCTCCATGACAGGCACTTTGTTTTGCTTGAGTGACTGTGATGATGGGTCTTTGGTTATAAGGGCAGCACTAATTGCATCTCTTTAGACTGACCTTGGCCATCTATTCTCTGCCCTGCAGAGACAGAGAGATGCCAGATCCCTCCACAGTCCCCACTCATTCATTCAGCACAGATTTCGTAAGTGCCTGCTCCATGCCAGCCACTGTACTTGAAGGTGGGGACTCAAAAGCTCCCCTTCTCAGGGCTTGCAGTCTACTAAGGAGATGCACAATAAACAAGAGACCCCATTCAAGAAATGACTGGTACTTGGATAGATGTCTGTCTGGTGCAGAGAAGGGAGTAGATTTCTAAGGTACTTACACTTGCTCATGACTTTGGGCAAAGTCTGGGGCATGGAGTCACCAAAATAAATAGGGGGATCATTTCAGCACTTACAAACAAACAAACAGATGCAACTGCTTTGAAAAACTATTTATCAGTATCTACTAAAGCCGGACGTAATCATACCTTATGCCCCGGTGGTTCCTCTCCTGGGTGTATGTAGCCAATAGAAAAATGCACACATGTAAATTTTACATCAAAAGAAAAACTGTAAATAAATATTAACTGCAGTTAAAATATGCATGCTGCAGTTTTTAAGGCAAAGTGTAATATCTGCATTTTACTTTGAAATGAACCAGAAAAAAAATGGATGGATAAGGGATGGGTTGATACATGATAAAGTGAATATAGTAACATATT
>NW_007728757.1:272224-279863 GCF_000696425.1 Galeopterus variegatus | reverse complement strand
ATGTTTGCCAGGAAACACGTGCAAGAATGTTCACAGCAACATTATTCGTATAATAACCCCAAACTCGGAGCAACTCAAATGCCCATCAGCAGCAGAATGGATGCAAAAATTGTATGTGTATTGATATGATGGAATGGTGTTCACACATGAGAACGAATGAGCAATAGCCACACACAACAGCACGGGCGGATCTCACAAACATAGTGTTGGGGGTAGGAAATCAGACTCAAAAGAGGACATTCTGTATGATTCCATTTATATGACATTCAAAACCAGGCAAAACCAATCTGTGGTGTTAGAAGTCATGAAAAGGGTTTTCAGGAGGAAGGAATAGGACTAGATGGGGCACCATGGGAAGCCACTGGGATGCTGGAAAGTTCTGTTTCTTGATCTTGGTGCTAGTTAAACAGGTGTGAAAATGTATCAAGCTGTATGCTTAAAGTTTGTGCACTTTTCTGTATGTTCATCGCATACCATTACAAGTATACCGGAGGGGCAAAAAAGCAAGAAAATGAAACAAATCCAGTTAGATGCTTTTCCCAGCTGAGCTATGAGAATAGGAACCCACTCTAAGCCTAACTAGTAAGCCAGAGGCGGTAAGGAAATGAAACTTACCTTTAGGACGTTCATTTGTTCATTAATGCCCACATTCATGTTGCATTATTTCCTCCAGTCTTGCTGATGTGCTTGTCTCTCTTTCATACAGACATCTATTTGTATATTCTGTTTCCAAATCATGAGTTGATCTGCAAAGCACGACCCAGCCCTTTTCCTCTGTTCACGTGCATTTTTCAGACACACTCCCACCTTCCTGGATTCCCGTTTGTGATCTGTCCTGGATATTGGCCCTGAGATATCATTTGACCCCTACATTAGTCAGGGTTCTCCAGAGAAAAAGAACCAAAAGGAGATATATGTGTGTGTGTGTGTGTGTGAGATACACAGTATGTATATCATATATATGCAAATGGATTTATTATAAGGAATGGATTCGTGTGATTTGGAGATCAGCAAGTCCTGAGATCTACAGGGGAGTCAGCTGCAGGAAACCCAGGAGAGCCACCAGTGCGTAGATCCAGGCTGGAGGCCCACAGGCTCAAGACTCAGAAAAAGGTGACTAAAATTCAACAGTTCAAGTCTGAAAGCAGGAAAAAGCCAATGTCCCAGCTTGAAGGCAGTCAGGTGGGAGGAATCCTCTTACTCTCGGGATGTCAGCCGTTTGTTTTCTATTCAGGCCCTCTGCTGATGGGACAAGACCCACCCACATTGGGAGGATCATCCGCTTCACTCAGTCTACCAATTCAAACGTTACTGTCATCTAGAAACACCCTCACAGACACACCCAGAATCACGTTTAACCAAATGTCTGGGAACCCCATAGCCCAGTCAAGTTGGCATGTAAAACAACCCTCCCAACCCTGAAGCATGAAAAACCTTCTGTCCCTAAAGGCACAGCTCTCTAACGGAGGAGCATACCAGGGGGCCATCCCTTCAAGTGGACAGGCTGCCACCACCACACACACACACGGGCCGCTTTTTACATATGGTTTAGATTAGCAATGGGTGGAAAGAAGGTTTCAGCTGCCTNAGCCGTTTGTTTTCTATTCAGGCCCTCTGCTGATGGGACAAGACCCACCCACATTGGGAGGACCATCCGCTTCACTCAGTCTACCAATTCAAACGTTACTGTCATCTAGAAACACCCTCACAGACACACCCAGAATCATGTTTAACCAAATGTCTGGGAACCCCATGGCCCAGTCAAGTTGGCATGTAAAACAACCCTCCCAACCCTGAAGCATGAAAAGCCTTCTGTCCCTAAAGGCACAGCTCTCTAATGGAGGAGCGTACCAGGGGGCCATCCCTTCAAGTGGACAGGCTGCCACCACCACACACACACACACGGGCCGCTTTTTACATATGGTTTAGATTAGCAATGGGTGGAAAGAAGGTTTCAGCTGCCCGCCATGCTTCCTGGATGGCCATGTTTTCTGTCTTAAAAAGTAAAAAATTATTTTGTTTATTGCAAAATATATGTAAAAGAAGAGCTGAAACATATATCTGCAGTTTAAAGGGTAATGATAAAAACGAATACCCAAATACCCACCTCTGAGCTAAACAGGGAAACGGCCAGTGTCTCCGAAGGCCATCGGTGCCCCTCCCCATGGCATCCCACTCCACTCTGGCCTGGAGGAAGCCACTCTCCTAAATTGTTGTGCTCATCACGTTTTTGCTTTTTACAGTAATCAAAGTGAACGTCTCTAAAACAATATATTATTTGGTTTTGCCTGTTTTGAGTGTTTATGAATTGGATCATCCTCTACATATTATTCTGCGACATGCTTTTCCCCTCTCCATCAAGTGTCTGGGCTCTGTCGTGTTGCCATGTGCAGCCGTAGTTAATTCATTTGCCATCGTGTAATATTGCATTGTACGGGTCTACACCACGTGTTCATCCACCCTCCCCCTGGCGCACATCTGCATGGCTTCCAGTCCTCTGTTGTGGTGAGTGAAGCTTGTCAGAGTGCTCCTGTCCACGTCTCCGGGTGCACAGAAGCGAGGCTCTCTCTAGGGTGTACATCGGGGGAGCAGGTGCCCAGCTGTAGAATATGTGCCTCTTCACTTTTCTAGGTAACGCCAAGGAACTTTCCAGAGTAATTGTATCAATCTATATTCCTGCCCGAGGTTATGAGGGCTTCTCATGGTGCTGCCCCATCTACACTTGCCATCCTCTTGGGCTCAGCAAATCCCCTTCCCTAGGTCCCGTCCACCCCTCCCCCCATTCTGCAGCCAGCACTTCAGAAAGGGTGGGACTGTGATACCCACTACACACTTTGTGAATACACAGGACAACGCATTTCTTGGATGAGATCCAGTAAATGGAAGTGTGTAGAATTCCTGCCGCCATGGGGGAGCACATGTGTCTCCGTTTGACAGCTTTGCAGCTGTTGCAGTTTCTGCTTCAAGAGAAAGGAGGGAAAAAGCTCAACAAAGTGGGTCGTGCCCAGGCTGGACTTCCGGGCTCACATCTTTATGCCACTGTCAGGACGTTTGTCCCTGAAATTGATAAGCCGTGTTCTGCTGTTTCTCCAAAAGTAATGTGTCCTCAGACTGGATCGATGTGTAATTTGTTACCCCCACCTGTGGTCTAGTCCCCGAGCATGAAATTGCAACCCCCAGCAGATCTGCCTGGCTATAGAGAGGATGCTCATAAATGATAATCTTTTGTGCTGCCTCTTTCCAATTACAGGTTAGCCTGGTGAGGAAGATAAAGACATTTGCAACCAAGATGGTAATCACGAGTGGAAATGATGAAGACAGAGGAGGCCAAGAAAAAGAAAGTAAAGAAGAGAGCATCTTGGCAATGCTGGGGATTATCGGGACCATTCTGAACCTAATCGTCATCATATTTGTCTACATATACACCACTCTGTGAATGGCCCGGAAGACGGCAGTCCTGTGCATCAAGAGCTCAGTGACTGGACCCTGCGAGAACAAGCAGGCTGGACCTACACACACCGCTCAATCAAATGCACCTTCAAACTTTATAAAAGGCCACAAAAATCAACCAATCCTGCTGCAAGGAGCAGTCGCTAAAGCACAATGAATCCAACAGAACTCATTCACACCACAAGGAACTCAACGTCCTTGGCGGGGGACCTGAAAGAACGCTTGGAAGAGCAGCCTTGGACGCCATCGGTGAGCGGATGGGTGCAGGAATTCTTTATCCCAGATCGCTGACGGATGTCACATATTTGAAAAGATGAATGGGTTGGACATGGCCCGGCCGTGTGTCTCCCAAGACAAGTGTTTCGTCTCAACTCAGTGAGCTGTTTAGTTCGAAAAACCACAGGGGCAGGTCTTTGACAGGCATCCCATTCATCAAAAGTGTCTAACTATTTGATACCAGGGAGATAACTTATTTTTCTTTTTTCATTGGCTTGACGTGTGTATCTGTTCATATCAAGGTTTATAAATATATATTTTTAATAAATGTGCTCTATTTTTTAGCATGAACCAAATATTTGGAGAGGCTCTCCTGGATCCACAGAGCTTTCCTTGTTTTATCTGCTTTGTCCCCTGACTGCAGATGCTCCTGTGTGTGGCCATTCCAATCCTTGTCTCATCTTGAATCTTTTACCTTTGTGTGCGCTCTCTCCCTGTCCCTCTCTCTCTCGCTCTCTTTCTGGTCTGGAAAATATTTTTCCATAATACCAGCCACGGTCTTAGTTGGTGCATGTTTTAAGATTGTCTGTTGAGTGGCTTTTTGTTGTTACGTTGGAGATATAAAACGATCGTGGGCATGCAGACCCTGGATGCACCTTACCTTTACTGAGAATTATGCATGAACAAGGGCTGAGTGACAGATCAGCTTTAAAAAAAAAAAAAAAAAAAAAGACTACCGTTGAGGAAGAAGAGCGTGGCTGTATTATTTACAGATCTACCATTGGACAGAATATTCAGCTTCTTGCTGGTTGCATTATTACTTATTTCATTCTTGTGACCATTTGTTTATCAGATTTTGATTTTAATGGCCGTGTCCTATGAGAGATGGGAAGAACAAGGGGGAAACTTGCATTAGGTGCATAATTCTTAACTTAGCAAGATGCCTGGGATCCTCTTCAAATGTAGGTGGGTTGTGAATAACATGTAAACTCTGCACTGTGAGAGCTCATGGTGATTCAGGCTGTGAGGACACCCCGAGACAGGTGACTTTTTGATAGCACTAGAAGGGGATCTGATGATTGCCCTAAAGGATTGCTGTGCTTCTTAAAGCTCCTGGTTTACACCCACATGAAGCTACTTCCTCCCTGGCAGGGATGGTTGAATACATATGAATTTGCTCTGTTCTTCCAGCTCCCTGAAGCGAGCCCTTGCCTGGCAGCAGTGGCGTGGCCTTGAAGAGTGGGTCACTGTTACTTCCACCGGTGCCAGCCTTGGCTGTGGGCAGAAGCAGTAGCACTCTGCCTTCTGGTTGCTCAAGTGATATCAAGGTCTCTGCCTCCACATCTCCCCGTCCCCCATGCTATGGGGTCTGAAATTCCATTAGAAAGTCCTTTATTGGGCTCTACTAAGGGATCAGGCTCTTTTGTAAAGCTAATGTTCCTGAGCACCTGGCTCTGACATTGATTCATCAGATACCATCTCTTCCCTGCCAGAAGGAAGGAAGCTGAGGTGTATTTAGGGCATACTGTGTACCAGGCACTGTTCCAGACACTTGAAGAACCTTAAGTCCTTCCCCCACACTGTAGAAGAAAGGAGGGCTCAGAGATCAGGAAACATCCCCGAGATCACGTGACTAGTAGTGGAGCCAGGATGGAGATCCTGATCTGTCTGATTCCTTAGCCCAGTGAGGGCCTGGAGGCTGCTGGGGAAGAGAGGAAATGGGGAGGTGGAAAAGTCACAGGAAAAGCCACTTGGGAGGGACAGCTCTGCACACCTCCCTTGTAAAAAGGGACGACCCCTGGGAACTCCTTCCACACTGGCAGAATATTATATAAATAAGGACAAGGGACAAGAAGTAAAACGGATGTCAGCAAGAGGGAGCTATCTAACAGGTTCTGTGTGATTCTAGAAGGACTGTATGAAAATTCTGAACAGTGAACATAGTAAAAAATAAAGGTGCAATGGGAAAAAAAAAGATTGGTGTCTTTTTTATTTTCTCCAACATTATGGGATTTAAAAACCTTCAGTGTTATTCCTTTACCTATACATATTTTTTTAATTAAAAAACAAAAAACCTGAATGTAATTCTGTTAAACAGAAACTGTTTTGTTTGGACTATAGAAGCCCCTGTGAGTTTTCGAGTCTACTAATTTGAAATTTATTGAGGGGAAAAACTGCCTTTCCAATCCTCCAAACAGCTCCCTGGATGGTTCTTCTAGGTGGTTCTAATCCACAGCCTGGAAATAAAGCTGCCCTTGCAGTGGCTGCCAAGCAGAGCCAGGACTCCCCCACAGCTCCGAGGCCCTGTCTTATTTCTGTTCGAATTTAGCAGAAACTGTGAACACGCGTGTGCAGGGCAAACACACAGCTCCCCCAGAGCGGAAGCCATCGCGAGGGTGCGGAAGGGCGACTGCCAGCGGCCCTGGGCCTCCTCATCAACATGAGCCCAAGCCCAGCCTTGACCACCAAGAGCCGTGCCTGAATGACACCAGGGCTGCCTGCTTTACCCAGCACTTTCCACTCCTGTGGGACACACGAGATGCGTGTGCTTGTGCCCATTTTGCATGATGAGGGAAAAGGCTCAAAAGGTAAATTGACTCTCCTGAGTTCACACGAGGTCTGCATGGCCCGAGCTGGGGGCTTGAGCTCTGTTGGAGCCATCTGGCTAGTTCAGTCTCACCATCCTCAGGTTCCCATCAACCCTGCCACATCTTGATCACCGTGCAGCTGGGCTGGGGCATGAGGCCGAATCCACCCCGGGAAAGCAGCTCGGCCCGGGTCCTAGGAGTGGAAGGCCAGGCGTGTGCTGCTGGCAGTGTTGCCTGGTGGTTAGAAGCTGCACGGTGCTTACACTGTGGCCAGAAACTGCCTGGTCCTGAACCCATCTCTGCTTTTTACAGTCTGGGTGACCACGGGAGGCTTGCACCAACTCCGAGCCTCCGCTCTCCTTACCTATAAGTGGGAGATAATAATAGCACGACCTGCCTGGAAGAGTTCTGTGAGGATTAAGGCACAGACCACCCGACACTGTCAGCACAAGGCCTGACCCGTGGTAGGTGCCCAGTTAATGGGAAGCGTCTGTTGCTACGTGAAGGCAGTCAGGGACCTGTTGGGCACATACTGCAGGCATTTTTATAGCCATGATCTCATTTATTTGCCCCCAAATCACATCTGGTAGGTATTTCACCTCATTTAACTGATGCAGGAAGTACGACCAGGAAAAGTGAGTTGATTCAGCTGGAACTGTGAAGTCACGCAGTGGGGAGCCAGGCCTGGGTTTTAGGCCTCACTGGCTTCACCTTTACAACTCAGGAACAGTATTTAAGCCCCCAAATAAAGAGCCCCAAGGGGCCTGAGGTTCAGCAAAGTGGGGAGGATGCCTCAAGGACTTTCAAGTTCAATTTGAGGGACGCTGTGGATGCAGAGGAGGATCTTGGGGCTCCCACTGATTCTACAGGACGGGGTGCGGCAGGGCAGAGAGACTCTTTTCCTAAGACTTTTGTTTTAACCAGTAAGGCAACTAAGACCCTACAGAATCCAGTCCCAGAGTCATACAGAGGTCTGGAGGTCTCAGGTAACCTGGGAAAAGAAGGTTTAGAGTATTTTAAAAAGGAAGAAAGCCTCTGGTTATTTGAGGCTGGACTGCAAGGCCTTTTCCCATTGCCGGTATGTCTGTAATTTCAGAGCAAATGGCTTCTCAAGAATCCTGAGCTCTGGCCGCACCTTATCCTCAGGATGTGGCACCCTAGCCCCAAGTAGCACAGCCTTGGGGGTCCCCTCCTGGCCTCACCCCCTCAGATAAGAGATTCCTCCAGCTTGCACAGTGCCCCCACCTGCAGGGAGGCCAGAGAGGCCTTCCTACATCAGCTACAGAAGAGGGAAATGGAACAGCATCTAAGTCTTCCTCTTTTATTCCTGCTTGTCTTTCATAAATCACATATGCATAGTCAGAGTCGGACAAAAACATCATTTA
>NW_007728757.1:269326-271758 GCF_000696425.1 Galeopterus variegatus | reverse complement strand
ATTCCTCCAGCTTGCACAGTGCCCCCACCTGCAGGGAGGCCAGAGAGGCCTTCCTACATCAACTACAGAAGAGGGAAATGGAACAGCATCTAAGTCTTCCTCTTTTGTTCCTGCTTGTCTTTCATAAATCACATATGCATAGTCAGAGTCGGACAAAAACATCATTTAAAAAAAATTTATACAAACAATTTTTAAAAATTAAGATAACCCCTAAATCCCAACACCCAGAGCAACTACTTAACTTACAGACCAGGTTTGGTGAGGCCATTTTTCTTGAAATTTTAAAATCCCATTGCCTTTAGGCAGACACATGCTTTAGTTCACTGTTCCCATGTTCTCTGGAGTCTTATCATGGATAGTGTCCCACACTTCAGTTACTTGTTGGGTCCAAAGACATTCCAGATGGCAGTCTTGAATGGCCATCCAGACACTTCTCCATGCACAGTAGGTTGAATATTATGATTTGCAAAAATGGCCCCATGCTGTGAAGGTTGCTCCCAGATATTTTTGGATTTCCCTGCTCTCTTACTGTTGGACCTTCAAGGTTTTGTCAGGGCTTTGCTATGAACCATTCAGCCTTGCTCTTTAAAGCATCCCAAGCATTGCCTTTGCCTCCCTCATGATCCCTTAGAGTGGTCTCAGCTGGTGTCCTTTACAGCAAGCTTCAAGGGTAGTACCCAGACTGTCTTGCAAACTAAACCAGTGGTAGGAGTCACCTGGATGCTTATTAACAAGACGCATCCTCAGGCCTCTGCTCCGGATCTTTGGTTAGTAGCTCTGGAAAGGGGCCTGGTGGGAGTCTTTTTAAGGAGTCTCCCAAATGATCAGGCAAATTTGGAGATGTTGATACAGATGGAGCCCAGGATGACAGCCGGGATTAGGAGACTGATTCCAAGACCCTGAGAGTCTGGTGGTTGTGCTGATCTTGGGAAAATCAGTCGTCTTTTTTCACTTGGGTTTCCTCATCTATAAAAAGGTGATGGTAACATCTGGGTCGCAGGTTGTTATGAACGTCAAATGAGACAATGCATGTATAACTCCCAGCAGAATGTCTGGGANGAGCCCAGGATGACAGCCGGGATTAGGAGACTGATTCCAAGACCCTGGGAGTCTGGTGGTTGTGCTGATCTTGGGAAAATCAGTCGTCTTTTTTCACTTGGGTTTCCTCATCTATAAAAAGGTGATGGTAACATCTGGGTCACAGGTTGTTATGAACGTCAAATGAGACAATGCATGTATAACTCCCAGCAGAATGTCTGGGAGAACAGTTGGGCTGTCTTCAGTGTCCTTGTGTACCTCACAGGACGGCAAAATCGCAGGAAATCCTTGAGTTAGGTGCACACTCTACCTCCCTTTATCCCTCCCTCCCTTTCTCCCTCTCTTTCTGCCCCCCCTTACCTCCCCCTCACTTGCCTCCCCTCCTTGTTTCCCTCCCTCCCTCTCTCTCCGTCCACCTCTAAGCTCCTCTAGCTCCTCTAACACCTCTAAACTCCAGGGCCTCAGCTCACTTTCTTCTTCTGTGAATGTTGCAGCCACTCATGCTAAGCTCAGGGCTCCCTTTCCATCAGTTGCCTGCAGAACAGCAGAAAACCCACATGCCCTCCCTGTTTCATTGTTCCGCACACAAACAATCCCATTGGCACATAAGCAGTTTCCTCGTAGCTACTCCAGGAGCCCAGACTGGCTATGAGAATGCCACACATTGGGAAGAGAACTTTCCAGAGGCCAAATTCCTGATTCCTCTTCTGAGAGAGTTCTCCTAGAAGACCCTGTGGTCCCCAACTCCCTAAAAGCAGGACCCCTGTAACAGGACGCCTCCAGAAAGAGATCCTTGTGGGCTGGGAAACCCTCCGACACCACTACGTAATGATTCTTCCCTCTCATAGGAAGCAGATGGAATGAACAGATTGTTAATATTTTCTGTTGTTCATAAACAGGTTACACAAAGCTGCACATACTTTTCCTAGAAGATGAGCTACATATTGCCATAAGAAACAAGATCACATAATATCTGTAAATTTTCTCCTAAAAGACTCTTTGTTAAGAGGTGTGCTTGTTTACTTTCTCTGTTTCTGTTAGAGAATAATGGGGAAACTTTCCAGAGTGAAATAAGAGTCATGAGTGGATGTCCCCACTGGAAGGTAATAAAACACCAGCACACCCTCTCCCTGGGACAGCAGCCTGCCACGTGTGCGGAGACTCAGCCTCGAGGCCTGGGCTTTCCACTCTCTCATCTGCTCCTGAGCACCAAGAGGGCAACACAGCTCGATGTCCTGTATAGACAACAGAAGCATCTCGCCTCCCAGGCAAGGGCAGGAAGCAGTGGGGAAATAACTGAATAGGCCTAAGCATTGTAGTTAATAATAATAATAAAAAAAGGACAATGTTAGGTTCGGCGAGAGAGAGAAAAGAGAGACCCGAGCCAGGAGCCA
>NW_007728757.1:267269-268032 GCF_000696425.1 Galeopterus variegatus | reverse complement strand
GAGAGACGCATGTTCACAATTCTTAGAACAGAAACCAGGCAGCCCCCTCATAATGCGGCCGTCCTGCCCATGGTTCTCATCACCGCTCCCCTGTTCCTCATCTAAGGTTTTATTGTCCCAGCCTCTGAGGTCATTACCTGACCAAGATTGGCCATGTTCTTTGTTTGGTGACTTTGTTTTCAGTTCTAGAGACTCCACTTTACTGTTTTTAGTTCTGAAGATTCTACTCTAGAACTTTGGGTTCTGAAGTTCCGAGACTGCCTCAGTATTAAAGAGTCTTGTGAACTCAGCTTCAAGGGGGTGTTGCTGTTTTGATGCTGGCTTGGCCACCCCAGCTGGGCAAGAGCTTTTGCCTCCCACATTTTCTTCCAGAAAAGTCAGTGGATAATTCCATTGCCAGGGGGTATTTGAGCAATAAATGTGTACAGAAAGCCCATCTTTTGCTCCTCACCAGGGACCACCCCCCTCTTTTTCTGAGGACCAGGAAGTTATCCAGAGATGGAGACAGGATTTAGAACAAGAAAACCTGCGTTCAGGTCCCAACTGTGCCATGTATTGGTCATAGGTCTTGGACCAGATCCTCAATATTTCTGAACCTTTTTTTCCTTGTCATGAATTTAATAATTCTGGTCTCTCAGGGTTGTGTGGATTATATTTTTGTGTAATGTAATTTTGTGAACTAAGGAATGTGTGTTTCTATTGCCTGTTAATTACAATAATTAAAAAGTATATATAGATATAGAAATATGTATAGATATATATA
>NW_007728757.1:244209-266095 GCF_000696425.1 Galeopterus variegatus | reverse complement strand
AGTTACATGACAGGATGGGAGAAGTTTCAAGTCCTCTATACAGATGGAACTTGTATGTAGTTTAACCCTTTGTTTCAGGTGATCCTCAGAAGGATCTCTGTAGAGTGGATAGAACAGAAGGAGACTATCCACTGATCGCAGTCAGGAATTAGCCACATCCTTGAACGTGCAGGCCAGTGCTCCTGTCTCCTATGCTCATGTCTCTTAATTTTTGCAGGAGAAGACAGAGACATAGGCATGGCCACTGACAGAGCTCAGCACAGTGCTCTGGGTCTCTGCACCAGTGGACAGTGTTCATATTTCTGAGATATATAATTTCTCTGAGCCTCAGCTTTCTTATCTATGAAATGGGATGCTACCTTGCACAGGTTTGGTAAAAATCGACAGATCATGCATGTCCATTGCTTAGCATGGTGCTTGGCACATGGGAGGTGCTGACTGAATAGAAGTTTACATCATTGTCTCCTAAAGACATTGGAGTAAAGGGCTCCATTCAGCTCCTTTGAGGTCAACCTTAGTAACCACTTCCTCCAACATGACATTCTAGACCCCTCTTGCTAAGTGAGCTCTCATTGGACAGTGTATAGAGTTGAATAGTTCTACCACTTACTAGCTGTATGACTTTGAGACAAATGAATTGTCTGAGTTCTTTTTTCTTAGAGAAGACAATGAAATCCATACAGAACCTCTGGGGATGAATAGAAACACACCAAATCAATTGTTCCTCCTTGAAGTATAAATATTCCATATAATTCTAACTATGCCTCCAATTTTGATGCAAGATGATTTGGGAATCCCATCCTTGACCCTCTCTCCTGATTCCTTCCCTCCTTCTAGAGCTGGTCTTCAGCTGGTAGAAACCAGCATGGATGTACTAGGTGTCATGGCTGATACCATGTTCTGATTGGTTAGTAGCTCATTCTTATTAGTCAGTGCCATGCCATACAGGTAGGTCAATATTTTAAATATCACTTTGCCTCTATTATTCTTAGGCTTCCAAAAGAGGCCAAAACACTCCTTCTTTTGCTGCATCCTTCACCACAATTCCCCCAATCTCCACCAGCACTGCCCCTGCCCCCACCTCATCACATGCTTCTGCTAGGTGGAAGAATCCTTGAGACAAACATTGCTGCAGAAGCTCTAATTTCCTCACTATCATTCCCTATCAGAAGATATGCCAGTCACGATGCCAGCATCAATGCCATCCATGCCCAACTTCCCCTTCCGACTGAGGCTGTCCCACCAATAGTACTCTGCAGGAAAATAGTACCAGCTCTTCTTTGCTCAAAGATAGCCACTGTTTGGTCCAGGGATGGATAATTGATCCAAGAATGACCTTTCCATTGACAGTCCAAGGACCCTCGATGTATGTAGACTGACTTAAAAAGATGGGCTGAGCCAATCCAATTTTCAAGTGATATAAATAGGAGTTTGCAGTAAGGATCTAGATTGTAGTGGATTGAATTATGTACCCCCAAAACTCCTTGAAGCTTGAATTGTGTCCCCCAAGTTTTATGTATTAGAAACTTGGCCCCCACTGTGGCTGTTAAGAGGGTGGGAAATCCTATTATGGTAACTGAAAGGTGGAGGCTTGAAGAGATGATTAGATTGTAGGACTCTGCAGTATTGAATGGATTAAAAATGGTGGTCGTGGGTGGGGTTCTGAGGGCTTTAAAAAAGGAGAGTCTGTCTCTCTCTCTGCTCTCTCTGCTTCCACCATCTTGCAATGTGAGACCCCTGGGTCACTGTCACCACCACCAAAAGGACTTTGAACTTCCTAGCCTCAGAAACTGTAAGCAATAAATTTTGTTTTCTTTATAAATCACCCAGTCTGAGGTATTTGGTTATAAGCAACAAAAACAGACTAATACAGAAAATTGGTACCAGAGAAGTGGGGTGTTGTTTATAACAAGTACTTGAAAATGTGGATGCAGCTTTGGAACTGGGTGTTAGGCAAAGGTTGGAGGAGTTTGGAGGACTCAGAAGAAGACAAAAACATGAGGGAAAGTTTGGAATGTCTTAGAGACTGGTTTGTGGTGGTGAGCAGAATGCGGATAGAAATGTGTACTGTAAAGACATATTCTAAGGAGGTCTCAGATAGAAATAAAGACAAAAACATGAGGGAAAGTTTGGAATGTCTTAGAGACTGGTTTGTGGTGGTGAGCAGAGTGCTGATAGAAATGTGTACTGTAAAGACATATTCTAAGGAGGTCTCAGATAGAAATAAGAAGGAGTTTATTGGAAACTCGGGCAAAGATCACCCTTGCTGTGAACTGGCAAAGAGCTTGGCTGTGTTGTGTTCACGCTGCAGGACTTTGTGGAAGTTGGGACTTAGGAGCTATGAACTGGAATATTTGGTGGAAGAAATTTCCAGGCAGCAAAGCATTAAGAAAGCTGCATGGTTATTTCTAATGGCCTATGCTAAGTTATGATAGCAAAAGCATAATGTAAAGCCAGATTTAAAAGGGAAGCAGAGTGTAAAAATTTAGAAAATTTGCAGCCTGGTCATGTAGTAGAAAAGCAGAGAGCATGCAATGGTGCAGCTCAGCAACCTGAGCTGCTAAGAAGATTAGTACAAAGAAAGGGGATTATCAAGAGAAGGGGGAAAGGTCTCTGAAAGCATTGCAGAAGGCTCTGGGGCCAACCCTTCCATTTCAGGCCCCAAGACCTAGGGAGACAGAATGGTCTTGGGGAACAGGCCAAACTGTAAGCAATGAATTTCATTTTCTTTATAAATCACCCAGTTTGAGGTATTTTGTTATAAGAACAAAAATGGACTAATACATAGGTCAAAATAAACATATTCACAGGGGTGGGAAAATCCTAGGGGTCGTACGCAGCCTGAAGGCTTTCATAAGGTGTTCAGAGAGACAAATAAAACGTGGACAATGTGGTAGGTTGAATTATTGATTCCAATTTTTCACTCCTTTATGGTAGTAGGGTATATTCTTCTCCCCACCTCCCATGGCCTAAGAGTGGGCAGAGTTTAATTTTTCAGCCCTTTACTATGGGTTTGGATACATGACTTGCTTTGGCTAAGGAAATGTTGGTAGACATGATAAAGTAAAGGCTTGAAATGTGCTTTTGTGGTTGAGTTTTCCCTCTTTAGCTTCTGACATCATCATGAGAGAATATATTTTGGGTATCTGAGTCTGAAAATGAGACACCAGGGTCAGAGTTTTCCCAGACATCCCATACACCTGCACCTTAATGTAGAGCCACACTTGTAAACCCAAAGATATATGAATGATAAATAGTTGCTGTTGTATACCACTGAGATTCTGAGGTTGTTTTCAGCAATAGCTGAATAGGCAGAGAAAAGAAGACACATTCCTGACACTTTGAGTTTGAGCTGTCCTGAACCCAGTGGTGGCCCCGTTTCCTCCTCTTGAGTTCTCGTGGAGTTTTTTTTGTATTTGTGCAATAAACTCTCATTTTCACTCAAGAAAATCTTCTTATAAGAGGTTGATTTGGTTTTGTAAGGTCTACAGTTTCTACAATTTGGAGACCCTCCTTAAAAACAATACCAAATTACAAATGCAAAATTAGATACTAAAGGGAATACTTTCTTTATCATGAGAAAAACATCACAACAAATTGCCTATTTTAAAAATCTGAAGACAACTTCTTCTTTTGGCCATGATGGAATAACTGATACCAGACCAGCCTTATTGCCATAAGCAACTAAAAACTAAACAATAACTATAAATATATTAAACAACTGTGTTTAACATCATTAGGCAACAGGTAGCACAGAAGTTTGATCCCCATGAGAAGGAAAACA
Organism: Galeopterus variegatus; assembly: GCF_000696425.1. Taxonomy (NCBI): domain Eukaryota; kingdom Metazoa; phylum Chordata; class Mammalia; order Dermoptera; family Cynocephalidae; genus Galeopterus; species Galeopterus variegatus. The sequence goes on along the minus strand of NW_007728757.1, from coordinate 262,311 downwards.
CATCAGCCCCAAATCTGCCTAGATTTCTGCCTGGAGGCAAGATTTGGATCATGGTATAAGAAGAGCCAAGCAGAGTATAGCAATTTCATTGGGCTGTTGCAGAAACCAGAGTTTGGGACTGTTGATGTACCTGGAAGCTGCAGTGTAGGGTTTGGAGAAAAGGGAACTTCCCAGGGAAAGATCTCCGGAGATCTGCATAGGGATCTCCTTATATCTTTTTCCAAATAATATGCTGTACATTAGAAGGGAGAGATTCCATGAGGCCTAACAGAGTAGCTACTAGAAAACTGTGAGCTGAACAGAAACCCTGGAAGTCACAGTGCTGGGACATGCAGGTGTTCCAGTCAGCCAGAGTAGTGAGACTGCTCAATATACCAGACATTCTGTTGAGGCCCCCTAAAAGTTATGCCATAAGTTAGGGCTACTGTAACTCCCAAACAGCTTAAAACAAGCCTATAAGAACAAATCATGCTGGTTTGCCAGTAAATTAACTGCCAGGTTAAATAAAAGCACCATATTCTCCAAAGAAAGACAATAAAATCCAGACTGTCAACTGTGTAGCACACACTATTTCAAATACGCAATAAAAGATTGCCATAAGTGCAAAAAAGAAAATATGACCTAAACAAGAAAAAAAAATCAGGCCTAAAGATAATAGAAATTTTGGGATTATCAGGAAAAGACTTCAAGGCAGCCATTATAAATACATTTAAGAATTTAAAGGAAAAACTGGGCATAATGAATAAACAGATGGGGAAATTTTCAGTACAGTGGAAGGTGTATAAAAGAACCAAGTGGAAATTTTAGAACTAAAAAATAAAATATCTAAAATAAAAAATTAACTGGATACAGTTAATGGCAGTTTGGATACTACATAAGAAGGGATCACTAAACTTGAAAACGGGACAATACAAACTATGCAAACTGAGGTTTAGAGAAAAATGGCTGAGAAATAATGAGCAGAGCCTCACTGACCCATAGATAACATCAGGCAGTCTGTTGTACATGTAATTAAATTCATAGGAGAGGAAAGATTGGCACAGAATTTTTTCAGAAAAAAATGATGAAAAATATTCCTCTGTATAAAAAAGGTTCATCTCAAGATTCAAAAAGCTCAATAAACCCCAAGCAGATAAAACACAATACCACACCAAGATTCATCATAATCAAATTACTGAAAAGCAGTGATTAAAAAGAAAAAAGCAACTGGAAGTGGGGGCAGGGAACACAATCATACAAAGAATCAGAAATAAGAAATACTGTTAACCCCTCATCATGAAGAATAAAAGATGGAAGACAATGAATTGTTTTTAAAATGCTGAAAGAAAAAGTCAACCTAGATTATATGTCAAGAAAAAATATTCATCAAAATGAAGACAAAATCAAGACATTTTTTAAAAAAATCAGTAGCTGAGAGAATTCATCAGCAGATGATTTGTATGAATGGCACAACAAAATGATACAGAAAGTCTTGAGGCTGAAGGAAAATTATACTGGGCAGAAACTGACCCACTTGTACACACGAAGAACTCCAGACAGTAAGTATGGGGTAAGTATAAAAAGTATCTTTTCCTTCCTAATCTCTTCAAAATATAATGGAGTCTTTAAATCAGATGTGATAACAATATAGTGAGGGAATTACAACACAGGTAGAAATAAAATGTGTGAAAATGACTGCATGAAACTGTGGAGAGTTTAATGGATGCATACTGCTGTAAGATTCGTATGTTACATGTGAAGTGGTGTAATATTAATTCATGGTAGCCTGGGATCAGTTAAGGGTGTGGATTTTGATCCCCAGAGCAGCCACACACACAAAAAAATTCTTCAAAAAAAGATATAGATAAAAACCAGTAAATGAAATGTAATAAGTCTTTTTACTGATACTCAATACTATTTGCAGTACCTTGTGAGATAGGTGCTGATATTAACCACATTCTGTGTATGAGAACATGGAGCTCAGAGCTCATAAGCAGAAGAGCTGCAATGTTAACCCAGGTTAACCACGACTCTACATTGCATCATTTGATTCCTGGCTGTGGAGGAAGCCGGTCCGAGGGTGTGAAGCCTACACTCAATGAGACACAAAGACGAGGAGGTGTCCCTGAGGTCCAGGTGCTTCACTCTCCTTCCTCAGAACTTAAAAAAAAAAAAGCTTGTGTTATGTCTCTTGCAATGAAAAGAGCCCAATTTAAGATGTCTGCACAGAATCTCTTCTCACACTGCCAGGGTCTGTGTGCAATAGCGTAGGGGGAAGAAAAGATATGAGCATATCCTGAGATCCTGAGAACCCAAACTCTACCTTCCCTCCCAGGCCATCCTTTACCTAAATACAATCAGAATGCTGATTTCCATTTTGCTTGGTGGCCTGTGACCTACCTTAGCATCTGAGCCCCTCCCTGTCTGGTGTGCATGGATCCATGAATTAACAGATATTATAGCTGGGGGGATCTTCGTTGTCTCTTAGTCCACCCCTTGCATTTTACAGCCAGAAACACAGGCTCAGACAGAGAAAGTGACTAGTCCAGATACACGGCCAGATGAGACCTACCTGCCTCACTAATGACACAGGTGGCAGGTGGCAGACCCTTGCATGGCTCCTAACATGCAGGCTGCTTTTGGCTGCAGACTGGCTACCTCTATAAAGGACGTGGTTGCCAGCAGATGAAAGAAGACACAACCCATTTTTCTGATGTCACTTGGAAGTGTGGCTCTCTTGCCTGCCAAGTAACAGGATATATTTGCTTTTCTTGTTAACAGCTGGCTGCTAGGTTTTATGCCCTGGAAATCCTTGTCCAAATGGAGAGTTTATATTGGCTTTGCAAGTCTGGCATGCAAGTTTTCAGGTATATGAAGAGACAGATTTGTTCCAAAACCCAGATTTGTGCAAACTCCTCCAAATGTCCATCCATGGGCTATAACTCCAAATTTTGGCACAGTCCACCCCACTGGGGTATGTAAGTTGTCAAGCTACAGCAAGGATGGAGCTGGGAATAGAGAAATGGCAGGGAAGACTGGGGCACAGCCAGCTGAATTGAATTCAAGGTGCAGGGGAAAGTAGCCATAACGTATCAGGAGATTAGATAGCACAGTGATTAAGAGCAGAGTCCCAGAGTTCAACTCTAGGTTCAAATCCAGTCTTTACTACTTACTAACCAGAAGGCCTTGGCCGGTTGCTCAAACTCTTTGTGATTTCGTTATCTTCCTTGTGAAATGGTAGTGTTAACAATGGAGCCTGCTACATAAGCTTGTTGTGAGAAGTAAATGTGTTCCCATATGTGTAAGCAGCCAAGAACAGTGATTTGCTCTCGTAATCAAGGGCGCACTATGGCATTATGCAATGTCGACCTCATTGAGTCTTCATCACACCCTGTGAAATGCTTTTGAAGTCCTATCAATGAGAAAATGGAGACTCGGGGATGAGGTACCCTTGCCCTCAATCCCATGGGCAGATCTCCTGAATCTCCATCGCTCACTCTGACCCTTTCTAATTGATAGCCCACCATTTCCAACTTCCCTTGCCCCCGTAGCTACACAGAAATTATGCAGTGGGACGTCTAATAGCTTTGACTGAGGCACCAAAATGCAACAGCCACTAGATATCAGAGTGGATGTTGAGACATCTCTTGCTCACACTTAGGGCATATAAGAGTCAAGCATGGAGCTTGGGAGAAGGTTCACAGGGAGTGTTTCTTTGGAAAGAATGGGGCATGGATGAGTCCCACTTTCCTAGGGGCAGGGAATGTCTCCCCCTTCACTTTGAAGAGATGACTCAGAGTGTAACAGGGGTCTCCTGCATGTTGGAAGTGAATAACACTGAAGACTGGTATCCCAAGGACAAGGGTTGAGCTGAGTGACAGTTAACACAAGCCAGAACAGGGTGTCTGTGTTACTGGCTGCGCTCCAAGTTTGTCGGGACTCAGGAAACATGTTTCTCATAGACTGCATGAGGGACTCTGGAGTGAGACAGCCAGGGTGAGTCCATGTCTAATCCTGCCCAAGAAGACCATGTGAGAGGCAATGGCATTCCTACAAGGAGAGCCTTGTGGGGTTGGTTGACTGCCAACGACAGAGGCTGGGGACAGCCAGAGGAAGAGGCTCGTGCTCTGGTCCAGAGAATCAAAGGTAGAAGTCCTCTGCGCTGGGGTGGAGTACGATCTCTGAAGAACCCACAAAATTGCCCTCTGGGAAGCAGAATCAGCTTTGACATCTTCCAGGCTCATCACGAAGCCAGCTGATCAGTGCTGCTTGGGTACAGAAGGAGCGGTGTTAAAGTTCTGAGCCACTTAAGGGAAACAGAACAGAATGGTGCAGTACCCCGGGGCTAGTAACAGTGCAGAGGTGTTAGCCCCCAGCCCACAGGGGCAGGGCAGGAGCAGCCTCCAGAAACCAGAGAGAGCAGCTGCCGGAGACTGGAGCTGTGGGGACTCAGCCAACCCACAGCAATGTAGCAGGGAGGGAGCGAGGGGCGTGGATGCTGTGTCCTGACCCTCCTCCCACTCCCTGAGCTCCTGCTGGGGCTTCCCATTGGGCGGGCCAGCTGGAAGCCAGAGGACAAGTTCACCTATTGATGGTCCATGCAGGTCAGCAAGGGAGATGGATGGAGAGCAGACTTCAGGGATTAGTGGAAGGTTCTGGGACATACCCATCTTGGGCCTGGAGCACCATGGATTGTCAAGCCTCCACCTTTAAACCTCATCAGGTTTCTGAAGCTTCTGTGACAGAAATAGAAGCTCTGAATGTCCTGTACACACTGTACGCTCAACACCAGGAACAGTGTCTGGCACACAGTAGGCCTGCAGTAACCATTAGTCTAATGAACGAATGAGTGAATGTCCTTACTCTCTCCCAGCTCCTATTTCTGTTCCCTGGCTTGGGTGGAAGCCCAGCCCTGCCCCTCCAGCAAATGCGGGGAAAGAGTGGATCTGTACCCAGGCACCGAGCTTAGCACCACAACATGACTGACTTAAATCTCACAGCAGCCCAGCTGGGTAGAAATTATTATCCCCTGTTTTCAGATGAGCAAACGGAAACTCTGAAAGGTTGATAACTTGCTGAGGTCACATGGTTGGTAACTAATAAAGCTGGGCTCTCTCAATAGAGTCCTGGAGTTTTCCTTCCACTCACGGTGCTGCTCTTCTAGTGGGCAGCACCAGCGTGCGTCCTGCCCCACTGTGCCAGGGTGTAGGTGAATGGAGGGCAGGTGGACAGTGCCTCCTCCCTTCCCCTCTCCCCTTCAGCACGGATCTGTCTCAGGGGAATCATGACAAGCTTTTGTTGGAGCCTCTTGTGAGCCAGGAAAGGTACTGAGTGTGGGTATGCACATTTATCACTTATTGGAACCTCGTGACACGCCCCCCCCCCACCCACAGGCGGTTGTTTTTCCCACTGTATGATGGAAAATCTAAAGGTTCCAAGCAGCAGAGTGGCTTGTCCAGAGGAACCAGCCAGCAGATCCAGGATTCAAACCTAGGCCTGCCTTACCTCAAAGTCAGCTCTTTCTGCCTCAGGTCTCCCCACCTGCCTACTAGAGTTTCCCTGGAAGCCAGAGGGTCCACTGTTCTTTTCGCCTCCCCAGAATGCATCTCCCTTTCTTCCAGGAACAGAGCTCAGTTTCCAATCCATGAGGTTTGTGTGGAACTGACCAATTGGCCTGGCCCTGGGGTGGGAGACACATGAGCCAAATCTGGCCCATCAGGGCACTGTATTCTCCTCCATCCCCTTCACACCTGCCATGGTGTTTGACCCAGGACCTTGCAGACCTAAAGCAGCAGGACACTGTCTGGAGGAAGCCCACCAGAGAACGACTTTGCTGGAGCACCTTGATCCAGCCACACCTGATATCAGCATGCTTCTGATCCTCAGTGGCAAAAGCCAATAAATTCCTTTCTTTGACTAAGTCAATTTTCAATGGATTTCTGTCTTTTTAAAACATCTAGATTCACAACTGCATCCCTAGAAGTGATGATATATCTCCAAACTGGGAACTTTTCAAAATTCTCTGGGTTTCATGCTGCCATTGCTGGGGACAGGTGTGAAAGCATGCTGAGAAAATAAAACCAAGTATCCACAATGGCCTCTTCATCGTCAGGGCCACCCTGAACCAGGTCACTTTTAAGTGTCAGTGTGAAGACCCACTGTAAAGAATAGTGGCCTGAAATGGGATTTCAGGTTTTCTTTCATCTGAATCAATGCAGCAAGCGTTTATTTAGCACTGACTGTGTGCAGGACCTGTGCACACAAGGTGGAGCAGGAGTCACAATGAGGAATAAGATACAGACCTCAGCCCCCAGTGGCTCTCTCTAGGGTGGGGTAACAATTCTATGTTGATGCAGCCTGGGATGTGGGCCACAAGAAGGAAATGACTGCAGGGCAGGATGGGGAGGGCAAGGAACAAAGGAAAAGAGACATTTTGGGGGTCCAGGATTGGAGAAGTGTTAGGGATGCCACTCAGAGAGGAAGGGCTGGGTCTGACCCAATTGCAGTTGCTTCTGGGTGCTGGGCAGCCCAGGAACTCTCATTCCCAGGCTTTAGGGTAATGCCGAGAGTAATGTTTTTTTGTTTCTTTTGATCTCAGCAGAATGTATTGCTGAGGAAGTCAAGAATCCTCATTCCCTCCACACAAGACAGAGCACCTGGAAGGCTCAGCTCCGTGTTTAACCTAACTACAAGGGGATGCCGTCAGCTCTGGGCTCAGGAGGACAGTTTGTAGACCCCCACTTCTCCGTTCTCCACCCAGATTCTCCCCATCCCTGGGAACTTTGCATATGCTCCTCCTGCACCTAAAGCACATCTCCTGCTTCTCTTCCACCTGCACCCCCACCCGTTAAGCCTTATTTCTAGGATGCATTACTTCATATGTCTCTAAAAAAGAAAAAAATGCTGCCCATTACTTAAGGCATATCATAATTTGTAGAGTGCACCTCAGATTTCTGAGATGTTATAATGTGGGGAAATGAGTCACTAACAATGGATAAAATTTAGGCAAGTTAGCACCCAAGTAGCCCTGTGGCCCCTGCTTAGACATCATGTCCTCTCAGAAGCCCCCCTGTTCCCCGGCTCTGTATTGGGGGGTCTTCCACGTGCTGTCGTTGCCCCATGTGCTAATGTAGTGTTTGCACTCTGGAGTCAGAACATGATGGGGTTAAATCTGCTTCCATCTCTTAGTAACATTGTGACCTTAGCCAAGTTGTTTAACCTCTCTTTGCCTCAGTTTCCTCATCTCTAATACACAGATAATTAACAGTGCCCAGCTCACAGGATGCAGAGATGAATAAAGCATGTTGGGTATTTCGAATAGTAGGTGGTAAGTAATCGATAGATGCTAGCCGGGTGAGGCTCCTGGCCTGTCTGTCTCTGGAGAGAGGTCAGCAATGATGTTTGTCTTTTCACAATTTTATCTCAGTGCCTAGAACAGTGCCTGTCACATCATACCAACTGGTGATTGTACTGAGAGCTACCAAGTGAGCAGTTGTGCCAGGTGCTTTCAGGACCATCACCCTATTTGAACCTCACAACAACTTTATGAGATAGGTGCTACTATTATCGCCATTTTATAGATGGAGAAACGGGGGCACAGAAAGGTTCAGGGTCACACTGCTAGTTCTTGGTGGAACTGGGACTTGAGTCTGGGCCGTTTGTCCCTCGACCCCTTGCTCAATAACCACCCTGCTTCCTGGCTCCAGACTGGCCTCACTGCTTCAAGTGTCTTTCCCACCCAGCCCATCTTGTCCTCACCCCAGGAACTCCTTGGCAACCAGTACCAATTACACTGTTTTTCCATTTCAAAACCATCAGTGATTCTAAAACATTTGGCTTGGCACCGAGGGTTCTCTGTGACGTGGCCCAGCCCATCTTCCTGACTCTCCTCTTCCTCTTAGAGCCCCTTGGTTCTCTCTCTGCCCCCTTGTGTTGGCTTATCAAGACTTGAGGACTCACCCTAGTCTTCGTTAGACTGTGAGATCCCTGAGGGCATGCCTACCCCAGACTCCACTCTGTTGTCTTCAACGCCCAGCACACATGTGCCTGCCACGTAGTAGGTGCTCAGTAAATGTTTATTGAACCAAATTGAGAGAAATCCACTGCAATCTCCAGGCATCAGTTAATTTCCTTTTTTCATTTGTAAATTAGCCTTTTGCAGTAGGGGAGCTATTTCTGAAAGGCAGGAGCAGAGAAACCCAGTTGCATATGTGTCCAAAAGAATCTGAAATTCTCTGCTAAAGGCTCATGCAAAGATGCAACATCTGGATTGTGTTAAGCAGTTTCCTTCCCTGTTGAATCTTCTTTCATCTGGGGAGTGTGAGCTCTTGCTCAAAGCATCTGAGAAACAGTAATCAAGGTTGCCGCAAGTTAAGTCTAGCTGCCTGCGAAGCTCCAACAGGAAATAACTTGGGGAATCTCTCTTCCTCTGGAGGGAAACTAGGTTTGTTCTCTCCACTGCTAGATGTTACAGTGTTTTACTATGTCAGTCATGAAAATGAGAGTGGGATCGGGCGCTTGTAGAAAATATCATGACCAGGGATCTGGGAAATACCCAGAACCTGCCCCAAACTGCAGCCTGCCCACTCCATGAGGTTCCTACAGGAAATACAACACAGGGAGCAATGCCAGATGGAAAGCAAAGACCAAAACCCTGTTCAGAGGATAACATTAATATTTGCAGACACTGGTCATGCACTTACTCTGTTCCAGGCAATGTGCTTTATGCTCGTTATCTCATTTGAAACTACAAGCACCATAGGAGGTGGATGCTTTCATTACCCCCTTTCAGGAGGGAATAAAAGAGAACTAGGTTATGCAACCGGACCAAGGTCATATAACTTACAAATAGCAGAGCCAGAATTCAACTTTTGCTCTCTTACCCAAACTCTAGTATATTAGTCAGGGTAAGTAATGCCATCTGCAGTAACAGATAACACCTGAACTCTTGTTGGCTGAAAACAATAAATTTCACGTCCTACTCACAACATAGTTCAACGTGGGCGCTCCTGGTTGAGAGGCCTTCTGTATGGTTGTTCAGGTCCCAGGCTCCTTCCCATTTGTGGCTTCATCGACCTTTCAGTCCTTATGGCTCTCTCCATTCATTAGTGGAAAGAGAAAGAGCAAGGACTGAGGAGAAGGGGGAGGACTTCATAGGCCAGTCCTGGAGGTCGCACACACGCAGCAGTGTGCTAGTAAATGGTTAACTACCAGTTCTCCTGAGAAAATCTGATCTGTAGCATTTGCCAATTCTTATGGTGTAAATGCTCCATCATGTTCAATTTCAAGCCAATGACAGTTTCACAACCAGCTCACAAAATTCCTGAAAATTTAGCAATCACCTCCTGGAAGCCAGTGTGAGACAGCTCTTTCCATCACTGCATCACATACCTCCACGTTCCACTGGCCAAAACACAGCCAAAAGGTCACACCCAGCAGCAAGAGAGGCTGGGAAGAGTCAACTGTGGGTGAGACCAGGAGGTAAAAGAAACTGGCTTGGGTGAATAAGTAGCTGCCTCTGCCATATCTGGAAGAGTGGGCTGGCCCTATTGCCTGAACTTGTCAGCCTCAGCAGCTTCAGGTCAAAAGCCAATACTGCAAACCTGCTGGAGCTGAGAGACTAGTCAAAAAGAAGCCAATATACAACAATGAGTTCATTCACCCAAGTTGGCCTGGGCATCCAGGACAGTGGCCCAGGTCAACTGTCCTATGGGAAGAACAGAGAAATGCCAGAGAGGAAGCAAAGAAGCAGGCCATGGGCCAGCTGACCATTTGAGTCCAACAGAAGCGAGGCCTACCCCCATGAACATGTCAGCCCGTGGAGGGGAGTTGTGGGGAGGAAGTCACATTCAAGTGCTGATTTATCCACTCCGGGTCTAAAAACAGCCCTGTCAGTGTTGTGGAAACTGAGCAGAGGGGTGAAAGAGCAAGGACAGGGTACGAAAGGGAGAAAACCTGAGGGCTTCCCTCACCTGGGCCTTCAGCCACCAGGACTCTCAGTCCAGGGAACTGTGTGCAGAAGTGAGAGCCATGGGATCTTCTCTTGAATGGATCTAAGTCCATGGAGGAGCATAGACTACATGCAGATTTAATACCATCTTAGTCTGAGATATCCTGAGAGGAGAACCTGAGATAGGATCCTTCAGGAAGAGAACCCAGATGGCAGGGGTGGGGAGAAAGGCTGACTGAGACAGGGAAGTGGGTGTTATAGAGCTGATTGCCAGTGTGGGAAACGGAGGCTCCATCCCCCTGACGCTGAGGATCCCCCTGAGGGGATCCTCATTTTTGTGTTCATCCAACACATGTGGAGTGCTACTCTGCACCAGGCACCATGCTAAGCTAGAGGCTCCAGACTTGATGGTCAAGGTGCCGAAGGGGGAGAGAGAAGGAGGCTGTGTCCAGCCCCAGTGCAGCCTTATTAGCCCATACGCCAAGACACATACACTTCCTCTCTCTGCTACTGTCTGGTAACACTGAGTTGTCTCAAAACCTGATGTTTTGGGATTTTATATCTCAAAATTTCCTCACAGCCTGGACTTTTAAGTACCAGGCTCACATGATTTGTCTGAGTTGATATTTTTGTGATCTGAGTGAGCTGCCTTCAGTTGGTTGGATGCCATCAATGCTCATAAATGTGCCATCATCTTGACAGCCAGCCTCAACTTTTAGAATATTTATGAAACATGGCATGGGCCCTTATCTACCCTCTAAAATATTTAACTGCCAAAGGTGAACCAGACCTGCAAAGAGTGGGCTGCAGCACTCGGCTCAGACCGGCTCCATTCTGCACCAAGGCACTCTTAAAATCAGCTCTTTTGTTATAAATCAAATATTAACAGAAAGGGTGAATAATTCATTGGTGAGTCTGAATGCCCAAGGAGCTCAGAAGAAATCCCCAAGAGCAAGTTTTGGTGCAGCAGTGATTCTATAGACTCAGCCCTTTTCTCCAGTTTCAAAGTGGGGGATGCTGGCTCAGAGAATGGACTCTGGAGCCCAATGCTGGCTGGATTTGAACCCAGCTCCACCACCTACTCATTGTGCTGAATGTCTTTTGTTTGCTTCTCTTGCTCACTCTCCACCCTTCCCCACTCTGCTCTGTGCTCCATCAGGCTGAACTCTAAAGACAGCAACAGGTGCCCTGGACCTCTGGCTTCCACTTGTGCTCAGCCAATGGGGATCTTTGGCAAAGACTGCAGGGCAGGAGTGGAGAAGAGGCAGCTTGAGGAATTCACTCCGTGAGCCTCCTCCCTGCTGGATAACTAAGGGCTCAGCAAAGGCCACCTCCCCTCATAGGTGGCCCTCCACAGCACTCCCTCTAGGCTCTGGTGACCACTCCCTTCTCTCGCTTCTTCAGACCTGGTGGTCACAGCTTGCAGAGGAGTTACTAGCCCCAGGCACTGCACTATCATTTGCTGTTTTCCCTGCACCCTGCTCATGTTTGCATCAGGTTTAAGCTTATAAACTTGCCATTTTTGAAGGTCAAAAATTATCAAATATTAGCAGGCTCATATGTTTTAACCTAATAAATTGTTGTTTTATTAGACCTTCCTCAATTTTGTGTGTGTGCTATCTATTTCCTACCATAAATTTGACTGATACAAAAGACGTGTGTTATTGGGCTAATTACTAACCCCACTGTGCCTCAGTTTACTCATCTACAAATGAGGATTATAATAATAGAACCTACTCAAGAGCTTTCAAATAATCTAATGTGTATGAGGAGGGAGTATAAAACAGTAGCTGGCAAGTAATACGTGCTCAGTAGGTGTTGGGGGGAAAGATATCCTTTCATTTGAGGTAGAAGAGTCAAGGAATGGCTTGTGGATCAACTGTCCAGGCAGGAAGTAGATGAGATCCTTTGCAGTCCTCAATGGAGAAGAATGGAAATAATGTACATTTATGTAGTTCTCTACTGCTTAGGAAGTTTATTTGTATGTTCTATTCTAGACATTCAATTAAAAATCTGTTAGGTGCCAACTATATGAAAATACAGTGGAGAGCACATCAGGGACCCTCATCCTCTGTCCTCATCTCCTGGGGAGGACGCAGACCAGGAAGCCAAACATTACATTGCAGAGTTCAAAGAAATGCAATGATGGGGGAAGTCAAGCATGACATGGGCACCAGAGACTTAGAGGATGATTTTTCACAGAAGAAAATGTTTGATCTCTGACCTGAATGAGGAATAGAAATTACCTATAGAAAGGGTCCAGGTGATGGAGGGAACAGTATTCCCAAAAGAGTAAATAGCATGTAAGAAAGCTAAGAAGTGAGATGTAGGGCATGCATAGGGGAGTAAAAGAAGTTGGGCTTTGCTGAAACATCTCCTTGGAGCCTAGGTCAGTCCCCTGGTACACAATAGGCACTCAATGATTAATGAAGGGACACAAGTTACAGCTACATCTCTAACACACATACACAAGAAAAAGAATGTTCTACACTTGGAGTGCTTTTACTCTCCACATGCATTTATTGGACCCTGTTGCTTACCTCAAAAGAAGACAGCTCCAACCCATCCCCCCCACCCCCCATCTTTATCAGAATTCAGAAACAAAAATGCAAGATTTCAGGAGCTCAGGAAGAGAAATAAAAACATGCATTTATTGGACCCTGTTGCTTACCTCAAAAGAAGACAGCTCCAACCCATCCCCCCCCACCCCCCATCTTTATCAGAATTCAGAAACAAAAATGCAAGATTTCAGGAGCTCAGGAAGAGAAATAAAGAGTATAACAAGAGGGTAGAGGTCAGGACTTTGGGGAAAAACCTTTGAAGGCAATTCATTCACTCATCCATTCACTCTTTCATTCACTCACTCATTCATTCATTCATTCATTCATTCAACTAGTTCAGTGCCTGCTCTGTATGCTGGTACCTGGCCAGTGCTACACCAATAAAAACTAGAGATTCATGGCCCATTCCCATGTAGGGCCACACTCATGAGAATAAGCCCACGTGAATGGCCAGAGTGGCCAGGTGGAGACAACAGGACAACTGGAGAACCAATTCAGATTCCTGTTTTTGGTCCTGACAGGTAAAGGCAGGTTCCTGTGAAGGTGGCTCTTACTCGGGGGGATGGGGAGGGGGGTGGGGAGCGGGGTGGTAAAAACTACAACTGGATTCCCAGAGCAATTTGAAGCATTATGATCTAGTGTAAGAAGTGGGGAATTTGAAGTCAAAAGACCTGATTTAACCCTGACTTCCCTACTTACTAACCGTGTGACAGAGAATAGGTTGCTTCACCTGTGAGATTTAGTCTTCTCATGTGCAAATGGCAATAAACACACCCACCTTGCTGGGTAGGTGTGCGGATTAAATAAGATCAGGCATGCAAAGTGTATGGCACATAGAAGTCACTCCATAAGTTGTAGTTTTGCCATTATAGAACCAGAGTTTTAATTTCACTTCCACTAACAACCACTGGGAGGACCTCTCCGTGGTGCTGATCTCTTGAGTGACAGCTTGGAGTCTGCCTGGAGTCTCCGCCTTTTGTTGAGAAGAAAAATCTTTGTCGAGAATAAAGGCAACATCTGCAGCTAGATTAAACACACATGCATCCTCAGCAAGATGCTCCATCAGGATTTTCCCATTGCTCACTGCTCACATGGTGGTGGTATACCCAAACTGCAAAAAGGAAACTGCTGGGAGATATCAGTTACAAGAAGACTATTCTTGAAAACCCATCACTGTAATGGAAAGTATCATAGAGAAAGTATAATAAAAAAGAATAACAACAACATCACAACTGTAGGAGTAATATTAAACAGCAAGAGGCAAAATACTATGGTGGTTAAGAAAGCAGTTTTGAGAGGCAGGACACTTGAGCAGATCTTAGCTGTGTAGAAATTGGTTGAGTTACTTAAATTCTCTAGGCTTCCTGATCCATAAACAGAGTCAAAATAATAACTACCTCATAGTGGTGTCACGATTACTGAATCAGTTACTATTGATTTAATGGTTAACTGCCTATTACTCTAAATACCATACAATATATATGAAAGGTATTTAGAGTGGTGTCTGGCACATAGCACATACTCAATAAACATTAGCTCTTAGCACTGTAGTAAGTATTTTTTAGCACAATTGTTAAGCAGCACTGAGTGATGCATATTACATACATTATTGCTAAGTATCCCAACAACATGTATCAATCAATTACTAACATAAATTGCACTTACTATGTGCCAGGTAGTTTTATACTCTATACAAACCATCTCAATGAATAGAATAGGTTCTCTTTTATCCTCATTTCACACATGAGGTCCAGAGAGGATAAGTGGCTGATTTTGAGCCCAAACCTTCCCAACTCCTGAGCCTCTTTGCTTGAATGTTTTGGATGAGCTGCTGCCATCCAAGAAAGGACAGGTGCTTCTTGGTCCCTTCCCATTTCAGGTTCTGTTTGCTGCGTTTAGAAGCCTTAGTGGACTTCCAGCCTCCTCTCTTTGGATACAACCCCACGGGACTGAAAGGAAATGGGAATGCAAACCAGATGGTTCCATCCTAAAAGCTCCTGGGCATCCAAAAGGGAGCACTGAGAATCACCCATACCTCGACTGTCTCTTCTAGAATCACCCAGCTCCTACCTGGCATCTAACACTCCCACATTCAAAGCCTCCTTTCTATTGCTGGAAGCCTCCTGTCTTCCTGGTTCTGCTCTAAATCATTTCCCATCTCCGATCCTCATTTCCTCTTCGATGAATTAGTGATTATGACCTTTGCTCTGATTCCCTCTGAAGGTGATAGTGAGAGGCAAAGTAAACTTTAGATATGTTTGGTAAACCATAAAGTCCTCTTCTAGATGAGATATCATTGCCGTTTTCTCCAATACCATAGAGGAGAAAAAGACTATCAAAAGGGCCATTTCAACATATGTTGAGATCCCCAGATGGGAAAAGTTGTTTCCCCCATTTCGGATGCCACTTGCTGCAAAACATATGCTTCTCCTGGTTGGATTGCTCCAATCATACTCTGTTGTGGTTCATATCCCTCCAAATAAGCCACTATTTCAAGGGTGTGATCTCCAATATTCGGATGCCCAAATCAATCCATTGAGAGGTTGCAAGAAAATGTAAATTCCTATCTTTTAAAATTAAATTTTATGTGTGTCTATCACATAGATAGGTGTTCCTGCAATAGTAAATGTATATTGAGTGTAATAATGTCTACATGTGTGATACACAGAGAGGCAGCCCAGCACAGTAGTTAAGAGCACAGGCGGCCTGAATTGTCACCCTGTCTCTGCCATGTACTTAGCTTGGCCAATTTGTTTAATCTCTCTGCACCTGTCCTTGTTGTTGTTTTGATTTATAAAGTGGCAGTGATAAATGCCCACTTCACAGAGTTGCTGTGAAAATTAAGTAAGTTTATAAATGTAAAACACTCAGAACAGAGTTTGAAGCATGGTAATTGGTCTGTGTTTGCTCTGGTTATTATTATACAGTATATGTGTGGGGTGGGAGCAGAAGAGGGGTCGGACTAGTTTAGGCTTTGTGACTTTTTCCCGCATTCCCTTGCCTGAAATACCTTTCCTTCGCTTGATGTGGCTTAGGCATCACCTTTTCCAGAAAGCCTTCCTTTCCTGCCCCAGGTGAGATTAGGGACCCCTGTGGACACCCACAGCCCCATATTTACACTGCACTGTGATTACCTATTTCAAGGTTACCAGTCTCTTCTCCTTTCTGACAGTGAAGCCCTTGGAGCAGACAGGACCTTCCAGGTACCATGGTGTCCCCAGATCCTGTCACAGATCCTGGCACACAGTGGATACTTTCAGTACATGAATTAGAAACAAAACTGCCTTCAGATCCAAAGCAATTTGCTGGTATAGATGTGGTCATGTGTGACTGGGGGAAAACAGTCACATAGAAAGAAAATTAGCAAAATCCCACCTCCCTCTGGAAAAGGCAGCTAAAATATTTCCCTCTAAAGAGAGATTAATTCCACCCAGAAATAAATCCCTGATGAGCCTCCCAAGGAGACTATTAGCAAACCACAGTTACCCCCTGGCAGGAATTTCTTCCTGTGAAAGTCCCACTGAGTCACTGCTGGATTCTTTTCTCCTGCACAGCAGTTTGCCTAAGCCTGAGGAATGGCCAACAATTACCAGAGAGTAAATATTTCAGCAGCACAGAGCCAGCCTTCTCAATAGCCAACAGGAAGCTGTTTCTCTTTCCTATAAACCGTTTATTAAAATACAAGGTTAAACCCAGCCAGGGAATACATTTTTCTGCCTCCTCATCCAATGGCCAGCTATTTCAATGCTGAAGTTTTTCTGGCTTTAGCAAAACCTCTGCACAAACTGTAGATAGAGTGCTTTCCCCTCAGGGGACCAGGGGTTTCTGAATTTGGAATCTGTCAGATTCAAATCCCAACTCTCCCATGAACTAGCTGTGATAACTTAGGCAAATCACTTTTCAACTTTCAGAGCTTCAAGTTCAAGAAAATGGAGATAGCAGTTCTCACCTGCGTGCTACATGGGGTTTCCAGGAGATAAAGGATATGGATGTGGCCAGCTCAAGGACCAGCACTCTGAAGGCAGCTGGCAAACTTCTGTGGTACCCAAAAGCCACCCCTCCCTTCTTTTCTGTAACAAAGCCCTCATTTTGTTCAGGTTCTGGGTAGCCAGGATGAAAGCAGGTACAGCCTTCCCAGCCCCAAGGCGTGATTCCTGAATTATGCATGCCACCATGGTAAACCTATTCTCCTGCCAGGACTGGTTTAAGAAAGGATATAGGGCACAATTTATTGGCGAATGAGACATGAGGAAAAATCTAGAAAAGGTGTTATTACTTCCAAAAGGGATTCCTCCAAGAAGAAAGATGAAATGTAGTAAATGCTTTGAGTTACTGGATGGTGGTGTCTATGTGTGATGTCCAGAGGCGCTGCAGCCATCTTGTGATCATGAGGAGATAAGCCTGAGAACAAAAGCTTCCATGCAAAGGTGACAGAGCAGAAGGATGGAAAGCACCTGGGTTTCCATCCTTTGAGCCTCTGAATTAAGCAGCCCTGGCTCCACCCTATTTCTGGATCAACTCTAATTTTTGGTTATGTGAAATGATTAATGTCCTTTATTGCTTAAATCACTTTAATGGAGTCATCTATTACATGCAGCTGAAACCATCCTAGCTGGAACATCTACCAAGAATGAAGGATCAGACCTGTGGCATATTTTGTCACAGGAATTTCATCTAGCTCTCTACCCAGCTAGCCAGCGGCCAGCAAATCATTAATGAAACCTACTATACATAGCTTTCTGTCTCAAGGCACATATGTCATATAAAGTAAAAAAAAAAAAAAGAAAAAAAGAAAAGAAAAAAGAAGATACCAGGACATGTTGTTGTTGTTGTTGATGATGATGATGATGATGATATTTCTGCTCATATGGATTTTTAATTGCAGACAACAGGGCCCACTCTATCTAGTTGGAAGAGAAGAGGAATTTATTAAAGATAGTTAGCAGCTCACACAATCTCCAAGAGGGCCGAGAGTATGGGCCTTGGAGGCTGCATGCCCAGGAGCATCTTCTGAATCCACCCCCTGCACTGCTTGCAGCTCGGTCAGATCTCATGGCCTCTGGGTACAGGCTCTGCAGGTGCCACGTGCAGAATGCAGCTGCTGCATCCTTGTGCTCTGCTGGCGCTGAGATCTGGATGCTCCCCCTGTGCCTATTTCTCACCATCCTTACCAGGAAAGGATTCCATGTGGGCTCTGCTTCTTTGTTTCTTCCTTCCAAGTCAAAGCCTTGCACAGATTTCTCTGACGGCCCAAGTCTAGGCAACATTCTTAGCTTCAAGAATGGCTGGAAAATTGACTTCTGGCATCTACTTCAGGAGAGGCTCAAGATTTTCAAATACAGGAAAAGTGTTCAAAATGTTGAGTGATATGACAAAGGATCATTGTACCACCTATTCAGAACTTTATGTAGCTGGGAAATTCCTTTTGGACAAGCTGACCGCTGTGGAGGCATGAAGGCTTACCTGCCAAGTATGGGGGAGTAAGTGGTTGGGTTACCAAACTAGACAGCTGAAGATGTGTTTTGTGTCTCGGCTCCACCACTAACCAGCTGGGACCAAGTAGCTTCCTGGACCATTGGTGATGACCTGGTAACTCCCATGAGACTCAAGAGA
>NW_007728757.1:236803-243229 GCF_000696425.1 Galeopterus variegatus | reverse complement strand
GCTCCACCACTAACCAGCTGGGACCAAGTAGCTTCCTGGACCATTGGTGATGACCTGGTAACTCCCATGAGACTCAAGAGAGTCAGCCTTATGCATCTGGAAGCCCAGCCTCTCAATGCTCCCTGTCGAGGGCTCAGGGTCAGGGAAGCAGAGTCTTAGTTCTGTGTTGGTGGATAACTGGCTGAATGATCTTGGGAATGTCATGGAACCTCCTTGGGCCTCAATCTCCACCCCTTTTAAATGGTGGTTTGGACCAGATGGTATCTAGGGGTCCTTCTTGCTCCGTTCCTTGTCCCTAAGAAGTTGTTGTCACATCTGATGACTCTCCAGAGTACTGCTGCTTTCTGGAGCAATAATTCCCCCATTTAACATTGTTCCTTTTTGCAGGAATCACCAAAAAGCATCTTCCCCAAGGAAATTTGCTGCTCAGGTGTTAGTAAACTTGCACGAAATATTTCTCAAATTAAAAGTGACCAAGAAGTGTTTTGCAAATAGAGCACCACATCAACACTGTTGAGAGCCATCCTGCTATAGGGAATGGCATGGGAGCCTGAGGAGTGATACCCCTTGTTCAACAGGCTGCAAGGGGGTCCCATGTGTGTGACATGGCTCCGTGGAATTTCCTGTTTGTTCACCTTTGGTTGCTTAACAGGGCTTCCCAGAATTGAACAGCCTAACCTTTTGGCTTAGTATGGCTTTGGGAGATTCCGAGGGTCCTGGAGTTTCTCAAAGGACATGTTAAAATACATCAAAATTAATTGGTTTATTTAAAAGGCATTGTCAGTACTAAAGGTATTTTTGATGTATGTTCCTGGTATGGGTTGGCTTTATTTAATTTTGTTGTTGATTTTTCCTGTTAGTGGTGTGTGCATTGACCCATAATTTTAGAATAACTGGCTCTATAGTTGTGATCATACTCTTGTGTGTGTGGAATGAAGTCCTTGTGTTAAATTTTAATAAATCCATGTCTTTTAGGAAGATGGTGGGTCTGAGTGCAGTCGTGTTTACAACTAATTGATCACAACCAGTTACAGATTTCTTTGTTCCTTCTCCACTCCCACTGCTTCACTTTACTCACCCCTAACATGTTATTCCATAGTAATAATAAGAATGATGCAGTGTATTTTAACAAACTTAAGAAGGGTCATTTAACTTTTCACTTGGTCCCCTGTGCTGTTCCCGGAGTCTATTGGCAGGGAAATAAAAGGTTTTGTTATAGAGATAAATAAGTAAATTAGTACAAGAATATAAACAAGTTTTGATATTAATAGATTTGTTTTAGGTTAGTTTATAATTTAGAAGCATTTAACAGTAATAGAGATTTATTGTTATATTTTATTATATAAAATCATGATTTAAGTAATATGGTTTTAGTTGGTTAAAAATTAGCATAGTTGATATAAATATAAACATTATAAATTTGCTAAACATAGGTATAAGTAAGATTAGATAAAAATTTAGAATATAAGTTTACATATAAGTTAAAAAGGTTAGGATTTATAATTCAAACCAAAAGTCTGACATCTTTAAGCCAAGCATGCTGCTATTGTATGGTTTCCTGACCACAAGCTGCAGGCTTTGGGGTGAACTATTGATGCAAGAGTTTTTGACACAGCGTGAGTGCTTTAGAACATTTTGACCTTTCCTTTTCAATAGAAATGAAATAAGAAATGTTTTGATTAAAAGATAAATCGTTATGTAAAAGATTAAGTAAAAACATATAAATAAAGCAAGATTCATGTGGTTGTTGTCCACACTTGCACTAGACACCTGTGGTCCATGTCTTTATTTTTTCACCGAATCCACACCACCTCTTCAGGTCCAACGAATCCTGCAGAGCTGGTCTCTGGCACAACACCTTCTAATAATACAACAATCTCCCCCCACAGATGTGCCACTGCCCTGTGGCAGGCAGCTGCCTGCTGACACATCCACCCTCGGACAATGGGCAGGTTGGCTTTGAGAGCCAGCCTTTACTAGCCCCTGCTCAACTATCTGCTCACCTAACCACTCTCCAGTGTGTCTGGAGATGCGCTCCAACTGGCTCCCAGGGAGAATGGGGTGACTTATTTATCCCTGACCCTGGAAAACATACGTACTATCAACATGACAAGGGTCTCTCTTTCTGAGCTTCAGTTTTCCCATCCTGCAAATGGGGTAAAATTACATGCCACAAAAAATTGACCAGTGAATGTATGTAGAGGCCTCCAGCCTGGTGCTGGGCACTTAGTAAGTGCTCAGTGAATATAACTTCACTTTCTTTTTGTGTGTGTGAGTCAATATTTTATCTTATTTGTTTGGTTTTTAAAAAATTTTTTATTGAATCATAATTGATTATACATATTTTGTGGGTTCAATATTGATGTATGTTGATCAAATGAATATTGCTAGTACATATATTGTTACAAGTTGTCCTTATTCTTTATGCCCCTTGTCCAATCTCTCCCTATCCCCCTCTCCCTCCTACTTCCCACCACTGATAACCCTAGATTTCTTCTCTCCTTCTGAAAGAGTAATGGTTACCCTGTTGATTTGTTGCCTAGATGATCTGTCCAATGCTGAGAGGTGTGTTCAGGTCCCCCAATATTATCACAGAGCAGGTGCTTCTTCTGTCACTCTGGAATGGGCTTTGTGGAGAGAGACATCCTCTTTCTTTCTTTGATCTCTGCTGATGACTCTGTGTCAGTGCACTCCAGTGGCTGATGGACCATCTGCATGGTTGTTGTGATGCTAGCCACTTTTGTGGCAGCTGTGGTTACTGTGGTGGCTGTGGTGGACCACCCACATGGAGGTGATGTTTTTGGCATGCTCCTTGGTGCTGGCAGTGTACTTGGTTGTGGTGGGGGGTTCTGGTCCCCAGCTCAATGCCTCAGGACCCCAGTCAGGACCTGAGGCTCTGGTGGTGTGCCTGGTTGTGGGCAGGGGTTCAAGTCCCTGGCTTCATGCCTCAGGTCCCATGGCAGGCCCTGAGGCACTGGTGGTATGCCTGGGCCAGAACTAATTTTTTGTCCTTTGCTTACTTCTTAAATTGGGGAACCAGTACTTGAGCTGTGTGGTTGAGCTAAATTGTTGCTTTGCTGCTGTTTCCCTGGGGAAGGCTTTTTGTGAAGCTCAGGGTTTGATGGCTGACCTTACAGGTACTTCTGTCTCTCAAGAAACCTGGTACACCTAGGTTGTGTAGAAACTCTGATCTGGGCCTGAGTCTTTTCATCAAACTGCACCCCATGCAATTCTACATTACCAACCAGTTTCCTCTGAGTGGTCCTGTGCTGACTGGAGGGTAGATCGGCTGTCCTTGCTGTGTCCCAGTGTCCTCCCAGTGGGTCCATCTCCCCCACTGCCTGTGCTGCAAACACTTCCCATGGGATGGACCATGCTCTGGTCCCTTGCAATGACTCACTAGCCTCTGAGTGGCTCCCCTTTTTCAGCTGTTCTGACTCCTTGCTCCTGCATGGGTCCATGGGAACCCTATTAGTGGTCTTGCTGTCCTGGGGACCACCAAGGCCCTCTTCTCCCCTGCCACCTCCAAGCAACTCCATCTGAAGGGCTCAGCTGTGGCTTCTGCTGGCTCCTGCTCCATGTGCTCAGCAGCTCCAGCCTTAAAGTGGCTGTGGCCCAAAACACTTTGAGCAGTTTTTCTTTCTCTCATCATGGTTTCTCCTGCCTTCATGAACTCCATAGGTCTCTCCTCCTCTTCCCCTGAGCTCTAGCAGCCCCATCTTGGCTGTTGTTGCTTTTTTATAGTTGTAAATTGGTTGATTTATGGGAGAGAGTGACACTGGGAACTGTCTATTGTGCCATCTTGACCAGAAGCCTTCCCTTTCTTTTTCAGCGCTCTCTTCTTACCTGGATCTTCCTTCTCTTTCCAAGGTGCTTCCAGGTGAGTTGCCCACCCTGCATATGTGGCCCTCCTTTCAGACCTGTCTCCTAAAGGCTTCAAGTTTTCTTCCCACATCATTCCAGCAATTTTGCCCCTTCCTCATACCTGCTTTTTTTTTCTAACCCCCAAGATCTTCGGCCTGCCTCAACTCAGAGCAGTGACCTGTTTAAGTGAGTGAAGTGAACAATCCCAGCCAATTAATGAATTAAGGGCAGAATGAATGACATAAATAATGAATTATGGTAACTTTCGGTGATAAAACCTTAACTCAAGAGAGGTGGGGCTAGGGGTCCACAGCAACAGGACTCACAGGGCCTATGGTGCTAACTAATGTCATACACACACATACACACAGTTAGGAGATATCAGAGAGCTGGCATGATGTCCTCTGTGTCATTGTTACATCTGTGACCTGAAGCTGGGCTCATCGTGGTTGAGGGTCTGTGTTCACCAATGCATGAGTTGAGTCGCCCCACCCCCTGACACCCAGGAGGCTGTCCCAGCCACTGTCCTGCCCTCACTTTCTGTGGGGGAATCACCTCCTCTCAACTTCCCTTTTCTCTCAATAAAATGGTTGATGTCAGCTGCATGTGTGCTGTGGCAGACACTTCAGTAGGTTCCATATTCATTAGCATATTCAGTCATTGCTGGCACCTATGGAAAGTTCTGTTTGCCATCCCCATTGACAGGGGAGGAAACTGAGGTGCAGCCCCAGGTCACTCAGCTGCTAAGTGGCAACTTTGGAGCCTGTGCACTAACCACCCCACTGCTTCAGCCATCCCTACCCACCACAGGTGACCAGATGAACTCTAAAAGAGGAGAAATTCCATTCACTCCAGCCACAGGAAGTAAATATCTGTACACAGGTCAGGTCTAGGGGTCCCACCCTGCATGTGTTACTTGAGAAGAAAAATGAATAATCACTGTGACTTCCCAACCATTTATGCCTGGTTTCCACATGGACATTTGGCAGAGGGCTTCAATGCCAGGGCTCTGACGCTGGACAGATCTGGGTGTCAATCCTGGCTGTCACTGCCCTTGAATGCAGGTACTTATCCTATCTGAAGCTCAGTTTCTGCATCTGTAAAATGGGCCTGATTCTCTTATCTAGATGGCAGCTATACTCGTCTGTTTCTATACTTATAAAAAAATACTTAGAACTGGGTAATTTATGAAGAAAATTACAATTTCGGAGGTTGGGAAGTCCAAAGTTCAGGGAATGCCTTGGTGGTGGTGACAGTGACCCAGGGGTCTCACATGGCAGAAAATGGTGGAGCAGAGAGAGAGAGTAACTTCCTCATGCACTCCCCTTTTAAAGCCCTCCGAACGATGCCCCTGACCACCATTTTTAATCCATTCACTACGTCATGGTCCTACAATCCAATCACCTCTTTAAGGCTCCACCTTTCGATTACCATAACAGGATTTCCCACCCTCAACAGTTACAGCGGGAATTAAGTTTTGGGGGGACATTCAACCCAGGGCAACCATGGTGAGGATTAAACCAACCATGTGCAGAAAGAGCTGAGCAAGATTCCTGAGCACAGAAGCTGCCCAGCAGCTACTGCAATTATTGAAATTTACTGCTGCCCTCCACTCACAAAATGGGCTCAGCCAGTTTGCTTAAAAAGGGATGGTTTCTGTAGAGTTTTAAAGGTGAGGGGGTCAGAAAATAAATAAATAAATAAATAAATAAAGGTGAGTTTTGCTCCCTAAGTCTCTCCTCTCTTTGGTCCTCCTTTCCCCACTACCTCTTTCTCCTCTCTCTCTTGCAGAAAGCTGGTCATTTTTAAAAAAAAAAGAAGGGGGAAAAAAGCCACTCTTGGTATCTTCTCAGTCTCTTTCCTACCAGCTGCTGTTGCTATGGAAACCCAAAGCCATTTGCCTGCCTCTTTCAGCTGTGCCTTCTCCCCTGTTTGCTGGGTATGCAGTTGGCCTTCTCCCTGTTCCCAGAAAGCCATGTTTAGGGTTCCCCCAATTCTTAATGTTTATTCTTAAATTCTCCAGCTAGCTCCCCATCCCTCCTGCTTTCTGTGTCTCTCATAGTCAAGAGGTAGAAAGGACCATTCCAAGCAGCTGCCCCCATAGCATTCACTCATTCACTCTAGATGTTTAAGGCAGACCTACTGTGTGGGGGTGCTATGCCAAATAGAAATTTGTCAGAATGGATGAAGAGGGCCCATCCTTTTACAGATAGGGAAACTGAGGCCCAGAGAGGAGGGAGACTGTCCCAGTCCCACAGAGGGCAGCAGAGCCTGTCTCAAGACGAACCCTGTGTCCTGGTGTCCGAGTGAGTGCTGTGCTTTTGTTGTCATTAGCATCTGCTGCTGACCAGCCACATGCGGGCCCAGGTTCTCCATCTTCATATGCAATCAAATGTTGGAGCCATAGGTAATAGGCAGAGCTGGCCAGTTTTCCCAAGTCCCCCTCCTCGGGCTGCAGCTGGTGGCATTAGGACCCAGACCTCTTTAGGAATGTCCTTTTGGCATGGCAGCCCCATGCACTGCAGCAGACTTCCAGGTGTACGTGGAACCCCTCCCCGCCCA
>NW_007728757.1:229995-236512 GCF_000696425.1 Galeopterus variegatus | reverse complement strand
ATCGCCACCTGGCTTCTCACCATGGGAACAGCTGGAGTGGCTAAAGCTACAGCCAGCTCTGCTCCACTTACCTGCCAGCTCCATCTGTGAGCTGACGTCACCTGAGCTGGCTACTGTTCCCCCTGGTGTTTTCTGCTTATTAAAATACACATGCCATCCTTCTCTCCTGCACCATTAAGAGGTTTGCTCAGCAGCACAGAATCAACCTGCTTTGGAAAGGGAGGGAAGGAGGCAAAGTCCACACACTGTAAAAATTAATGTGGAATGAAACATGAGCTCTGGCTTCCCAAACAGTGGCTGGTTTTGGAGGCAGATGGATACTAAAAGGCTCTGATCACTTAGTAAGGAACCCTTAAAAGTGAGCAGCCATTGCTAATGGCTCAGCCTATAAGGACAGAGTGGGATGAATACCTACATGAAGACCAGCTGTAGGTCAGGCACTGGGTACATGGACTCCATCGTCATTTCCATCATGACCACCAAGGACTCAGTCTTCACTAAGTGTCAGGTCCTTGACCACACTTCGTAAATCTGGTTTTTATTTGCACTTGATTTCTGCCATCTCCACCTTGTTCCCTCCTCTCATTTTCCTGACCCACAGGGGCAATCACTTTTAATTCTTTTTGCTGATTCTCTTCAGATGCACCCTCATATCTATAGGTAATATATTTATGGTGCCTGATTTGGGGGTGTTATCTATTTTTTTTCCGCTATGGAATTTAACCCCCTTTCACCAGCCCCTGTACCCACCCCGTACACGCTTCCTGCCTTCATGCTCCCAACCGGATTATGTGGTTTATTTAGAACAGCAACCAGCTTTTCTTGGCTATGTCCTGTAGTCTGTGTACATGGCTGAGCGCTGTAGTCTGTGTCTTGTTTTCCTTCATGTGGGAGTCACGAAGACATGCCACTCAGATGTCCTGCTTCAGGAGCATAACCGACAGCGCTGTCTGCTATCCCTCTGGGTGCATCTCCACATTCACACCAAGGCCACATTTCTGCAGCCCAGTGACTGAGCACAGGTCACTCCTGCAAGACACGGAACTTCTCCAATGGGCGGCTCTGGCTGGAGACCTTCCCTGTCATGTGGGCTGCTCCTTTCTGGGAGCTGCACTGCAGTCCAGGCTCTTCCCCCACCCCATCTTTCCTCCTTCCCTCTCCTCTTCACAGAGATAGCCCTGCTGTGGTCTGAGGGCTCTGCTGCCTTCTTCTGTCCCTCCTCCTTTATCCTGAGATAGAGCTCCCTACATCCTCATAACGTACGCTGTCTGCTTCTGTAGAATTGCGTGCTTAACCTAAGTAACTCCATTTTACCCCATCTGACCTGCAGACTACCCCCTTCTGCATGAGAAACCGTTGACCTTCTCATAGAAACAAAACAATTGCATAGGAACAGGAGCCATACAGAGTAAACTATTACATGGGAACAGGAACCATACACAATGAGAACTTATATGCTTGATTGCTCGAACACCTCATTCTTGGCTTCTGCAACCTAGCTCCCTAGCTTGCTTTGTGCACCTGGACAAACCCGTGTGCCAACGGGATGTAGTTTTTTGCCTTTAAAAACCCCACAAGCCCAAGGCCCGATGCCGCTCTTCCTTGGTTGCTCCTTGGGAGAAGGACGCTGGCCAGCTGGAGTGAATAAACTGCCCTTTTCTGCACGAGTGGCGTGTAAGTGCATTTCTTGTGGGAGGGGGCCTCACAACAATCCTTCACAGGAACCTCCCCCAATCAATCTCTCAAACATCCAATCCTATTTTGGTGTCCTTCTGTCAAACCTGAACGAACATGTCTGGAGTTAATCACTGTCTCTTCCCCACATCCTGTTTTTGTTAGTTTAGTTTTTGTTTGTTCATTTGTTGGTCCAGGTTTATTTACAAAAGCTAAAAACTGGAAATAGCCCAAATGTTCATCAACAGATGAATGGATAAACTAATAGTAATATATATCTGAAGACCAGACTATTACTCAACAGCAAAAAAGAGAGGATGAAATACTCACATAATATCATTGATGAATAATCAAAGTAATTATGTAAAACAAAGGGAACCAGAAAATAAAAAGAGCAAACACTTTATGATTTCATAAAATAGAAAATTCTAAAAATGCAAAAGTATCTATTGTAAGGGAAGTATATCAATATTTACCTGGAGGGCTGGGAAGGACAGGGCAGGATGATAAAAGGACAGGAGATCACTACTGGGTAGCAGATATGTTCATTATCACGGTTGTCATGACGGTTTCGCAAGTTCACACGGATGTCAAAACTTATCAAGTTGTATATTTTAAATATGTGCTGTTTATTCTATGTAAATTATACTTTAATAAAGCTTTAAAAACTGATTTGAGATAAAAAAAATCTCTATGTCCCACTCTTAGATCGTTTGTTTTTTATGTGCTTATCACTAATTCAGCTCTGAATGCTCCCGATATGTAAACCTCCTCCCAACACAGGCAGACGCACCGGGTGATCTCTCAATTGCATCCTCAATTGAAACCACCTCCTGGTGCCTTCTGAGCTGCTCCACTCTGGGCTGGCCCCTCTCCACCTGGTGTGCACCTGACCTCTGGGATCTCCCTCACTGTCACCCTGGGGCTCTTCCTTGACCTCCCAGTTTCCTGTTTGACATGCCCTGGCCTCTCTTGAATCACCCCTTTTCATGGTGTAGCACATCCTCCAGCAGCTTCCCGATAAAAGGTATGAGGGGTATAATTTCCAAACTGTCTTTAGTCTGTTCTCACACTTTAACCAGAGGCTGGCTGGACCTGGCGTTCTAGGTGGAAAGGCTTTTCCTTCAGAGTTTGAAAGTCTTGGCTCCACTGTCTTTCGTATGTCTTCTAACACAGTGTTGTTGTTAGAAGCCTGAAGACATTCTGTGATTCTCAGTCCTCCCTGTGAAAATTTTTCTCCCCCTCTGAAGGTGCACAGGATTCCTCCTGGCCCCCAGCATTCTGAAATCTCCTGGCCATGTACCTTCGTGCGGGTGGGCCTCTCTCTTTTCCTCCCACCTGTGCCTCGGTGGGTCATCCTAAACTAGAAACTCAGCTCCTCCAGTTTCAGGAAAGCAACTTGAATTCTTTCTGGATGAATTTCTCCTCTCTGCTTCTTCTCTTTTGCTTTGTCAAAACTGCTTTTATTTAGCTATTGGGTGTCCTAAACTGGTTCTCATGTCTTCTTATCATGTGTTTCCCATTTTTCCATCTCTTTGTCTCCCACTCTACTTCCCATGAGATTTCTCAACTTTATCTTGCTACCCTTTGATTGAATTTTTCATTTCTGCTATCATATATTTTTTTAATTTCCAAGAGTTCCCTTTTGGTCTCATAGCAGTCCTTTTTGTAGTGTGTCTCTCTTTTTAAAACATTCTTCTCTACAAGAGAAGGTGATAATGTTGTTAATTGTTAAGAATAGTAAGAATAATTTCTTTGAAATTTGCTTCTCTCTGCATTGCTTCTGTTTCATTCAAGTAGCTTTTTGGGTTTTTTGATACCTTTAATATTGAATGCATTCCTGAAATTTCTTGGCTAAGTGGTAGTATTTATAATTACTCATTAGAAATCTATCTATTAATTTGGGCAAGGTAGCAAGGGGACTTTGGTTATATTGGGTGATCTGGCTGGGCAATTTCCTTAGGAAGTTTCAGACCTTACTATCTTTGGTTCTTTTATCTTGGGCTATTTAAATTTCCCAGAGAAGGTTCCTAATCTCCTTCTGGATGCCATTGGAGGAAGATGATCAGCATTCTCAACTTTTTCTAGAGCCATACCTAGCCCCCTTCCAGAGCAAATTAAATTTACAACCCTCTCCTCTATACGAAAAAATTATTTTCAGTAATGATCATGTAAGGATTCGTACTAATCATGTTTTTATTTCCTCTTTGGTTTTAAAACAAACTATTAAATGGCTAGAACAGACGAATAAATTTTCATTTTAAATATATTATGCACATTCAGTAAAATGTTTATGTAAGAACTAAAATCTGTACTTACCAAAGTACTGTATTCAGTTCACACTCCAATTTACTGATTTAAATTTGAAGTATTAGTAAAATTCCTGGTGGTCACGTAGAATGACAAGAGTAAAATAATTCAAATTCCGCTTCTTTGCTTTTGCAATCAAGGAGCTCTCCTTGTTGATTTTGAGTCTTTTTTCAAATGCAGGAACATGCAACACTGCAGGGATGAGAACCCACAACACGCCCGAGGAAGCCAGAACAGATCAGAAATATTAGCAACGTACTCTTAAATGAATGCACATTGCTCAGTCCACATGTGCTGGGGGATCTTCCAATTAACTTCCGTGTTAAATAAAATGCTTATTAAAAGGTAAGCAATAAAAATGTGCTGTTTTGAAGCTTACATTTATGTTACTGAAAATCGGCAGTAACCACACAGTTGTTCAGAACACAGACCAACAGAAGATATTTTTCAGGGAGGAATCTTTTATCTCTGCCAGCAGAGATAAAATTGTTTAGAATTGCCAACACTAGAAAATAGATGGACTTCTTTTTATTGTGGTAAAATATACATAACGTAAATTTTACCATTTTAATCATTTTAAATATACGGGTTAGTGGCACTAAGTTCATTCACATTGTGTGCAAACATCACCACTGTCCATCTTCAGAACTTTTTTGTCATCCCACACAGAACTCTGCACCCATTAAAGCAGTAACTCTTCATTCCCCTCCCCAGCCCCTGACTACCACGACTCTACTTTCTGCTTGTATGAGTTTGACTAGTCTAGGTACCCTATATAAGTGGAATCATACAACACTTGTCTTTTGTGTCTGGCTTGTTTCACTTAGTATAATGTCCTCGAGGTTCATCTGTGTTGTAGCATGTGTCAGAATTCCCTTCCCTTATTTATTTATTTATTTTTTTTTGGCAGCTGTCTGGTAGAGGATTGAACCCTGGACCTTGGTGTTATCAGAACCATGCTCTAACCAATGAGATAACTGGCCAGCCCTGAATTTCTTCCTTTTTAAGGCTGAATAATATTTTATTCTATGTCTACACCACATTCTGTTGATCCATTCATCTGTTGATGGACACTTGGGTTGCTTTCATCTCTTAGCTATTGTGAATAATGCTGCTATGCACATGGCTATGCAAATATTTCTTCAAGTCCCTGCTTCCACTTTTTTAGGGTATATACCCAGAAGTAGAACTGCTGGATTATATAGTAATTCTGTGTTTAATTGTTTGAGGAATTGGCATATTCTTTTCCACAGCGGTTGTACCATTTTACCATCAATGCACAATGTTTCTGATTTTTCCATATTCTTGCCAACATCTACTATTTCCTGCTTTTTTAAAAAAAAATGGCCATCCTAATGGATGTGAAGCAACAGTATGACTTTTAATCAGTATTGTGATTTTTGTGAAATTCTCTACCGACAACATGCACCCTCGTTCCTGCACCCAAAGCAGGGCCTTCTCCCACCTGTCCTTTGTACTTCCAGCACGTAGCACTCACTGAAGCTGCCTGTGTTCTAGCATGGTGCCTGGGCACCCCAAGTCCAGAGCCCCTCTCTTTGCCCTCTCCAGAGAATAAGGCTCTCATCTTCTGCTGGAGTGGGAAAGGACATGCCTAGTGGCATGAAACGGCAGAAGGAAGCTGGAAGTCTGCTTCTGGAACTTTCAACCAATTCTCCTGTTTATAGCCCCAAATCACTCCCACTTCCAAAAAGGCAGTGCCACCACTTCCAGAGGCTATGGGGTACTCTGTGATGTCCACCCATTGTTCTTCAGGACAATTTTGGCTTAGGATTTAGTGTCTCCAATTTGCTCAGTCAATTACCTCCCATCCATCTGCTTTCCAGCTTCCGACTGCAAATTCCAAATCTGCTGCTTTCTCCTCTCTTCCCTCTTTGGCCTTAGGCATCTATGTTTTTGTTTTTGTTGTTTTAATCCCTTGACTGTAATTTTGATAGAATTTCAGAAGGGAGCAAAGCTAAACAATTGCATTCAATCTGCGATCTTTGACAAGCCTTAACCAGACTTGAATATGCATTATTTAACTTAAATTTTACTACTAAAGCTGGGATTAAAGATGAGCTGTGATGGAGGTGAAAAGGTTCACTGAAAGCACCTTGAGGAGATAACATGTGAACTGAGTTGTGAAGGAGGAGTGGGAGCTGGATTCATTTTACACCTGTTCTGTGCTGAGAACAGAGGCATAAAGTTTTGACTTATTTATCATCCATCCATCCAAACTCACATTTACTAGCTCCCGCCATGTGCCAGATGCCATGTAAATGCTGGTGGGTCCCCAGCACATCAAACCAGCTCAGGGGTTTCCCCTTGCGCTTTCGGCTCTCCAAAACTGACCCACCCAGCAGTCTTCTTCTTCCTGTGGTCTGGCATCACCCCACCTGCTTCCAAATACATGTGAATCTTCCAGGCTCACCTGCCTGTCCAAGTGGGCTGTGTGTAACAAAGGCTGGAGCAACCTGATCTCTGTAAAATTGCTAAACAGTCTCTCCCTCCTCCTCCAAGGGTGGAAGTTTAC
>NW_007728757.1:225455-229730 GCF_000696425.1 Galeopterus variegatus | reverse complement strand
ACCTGATCTCTGTAAAATTGCTAAACAGTCTCTCCCTCCTCCTCCAAGGGTGGAAGTTTACGTAAAGTCCATGCAAAAGGTGCTTTGATAAAATAGCGAGATTGTGCAGAATTCATTGTCAATGACAGCAAGCCTGGGACAGATAATCTTGGAGGAAGCATCAGAACTGACTTGAATCTCTGCCCACAGAGAGCAGACCCAGAATTCAGAGCGTGACCTTGAACAAAACTTCAGTTTGCTCCTGGACTGAGCACTGACTGCACATAATTAACTGGAAACGAGGTCCTTATGACTGACAAGTTGGCAGTGATTAATTATCTTAATATTTGCTCTGGGTTCTGAGGATGTGCAAAGTGATTAAAGAGGGGTTTTGGAAACAGTGACTTGTTTGTTCTCTGTCCCCTAATTGTTTGCTAAATGATTCATCATAATTACATGTAACATCTCTGTGTTCCCTGAGGTAATAATTTCATAATATAGAAAAAACCCCTGAAATTCCTAAAGTGCAAACACAGCAGGGGTAGGGAGCGGGCCGAGAAGTTCCAGAAGACATCACATATGTGATCCGCCAATCCAAGGCTCTAATCTCACACATCACTCTGATTTGTAGACTAACCTGAACAGCAGCTCACAAACAGCTCTGGAGCAGCATTGTTTCACAGAAGGGTATTGGTGGGGTGGTTAAGATGCAGGCATTTGACATTAGGGAGAAGCAGTCAATTAGCCTCAGTGCCACCAGAAGGCCTGGAATCTAAACCTGGTATTGCCACTTTGAGTGCAGGAAAAGAATCTGAGGCCCAGAGAGTCAGATGAGCCATTGTGGGTCTTCCTGGGCCACATGCCTTGATCTGTCCCCCAGGTCTCTCAGCTGCTGGACCCCAAGCTTCCTTGAACAAAGAGGAGGACCAGGACCTGGATCTTCCCTCCTCTTCTGATAGGCAAGAGGAGCCACAGACTCACACTGACCTCAAGCCTTACTGCTTGCCCATTGCAGCCACAGCCTGGCTCAGAAGAGGTCAGTTGATTGGGTCAGGAGTAGTGTGGAACATCTGAGACATATGTTGGGACTCCCAAGTTCCCAGAAACCCCCATTCTGATTTCAGCCCACTTTTACCAGTCAGAACCATGGACAGTGACAGTCACTTCTGGTTCCTGACAACAGAATTCAAAGACTCAAAGACAATAAATCTCTTAGGGCCTGAGAGGTCATAAAGAGTCCAGTCTGTCCCCTTACAGAGGAGGACTCAGGTCCAGAGATCAGAGGGGATTTTCCAGCACCAAGCTAAGCCCAGGTGCTCAGGACAAGCAGGATCTGGCTGTTCATACTACAGGCTACACCTGGGATGCTATCACTCTGTCTGGACTCTGGGTTCCTTGAAGACAGGTGCTTGACCTAATTCACCTGTGTCTCCAGGACCCAGCACAGGATCAGGCACAGGCGAAGTGCTCAGAGTGCAGAGTTTTCACTTCTCTGTCAATCCAAATCCTCCCAGGCACATCCCCATAGGCCCAGGCCAAGGAACACCTCTGCTGAGGAGACTGTGCAGTTGTGGTGGAGAAGGTGCCTGTGGCTTAGAGTGGAGATCACTGTTCCACAGGAGCAAATCTCCTGGGTGTTATTCTGGCTTTTTTCCAACCATGTAAATTGTCTCCTTAATAAGACTGAGAATTAGGAATTCATATTCTCTGAATCTTTAATAATGCCTGGCACAGATACTTGTAGGGTTTCTGCATGAAATACTCTCTCAACAGAGAGAGAGAGAGAGAGAGAGAGAGAGAGAGAGAGAGAGAGAGAGAGAGAGAGACAGACAAACAGACAAACAGACAGTCAGAGAGGAGAGACACTAAAGAGAAAGCAAAAAGAACACCATGCATCACTGGGTCACTGCTACTGCTCAATGACCCATGAGGCAAAAGAGGACCCCATGGAGCATGTAGGACTCATGGGTCAGAATTAAGACTAATTTAGTCTAACCCAGAGGAGAAAGTAAACATTATGACTCACTGTGTTTTTAAAATCAACCCTCCACCCCCAAACCCAAAACACAGGACAAGTATTGATTCTATTTATCTTCTCTCCAGTGCACACTCTGGGCAATACCTTTGTGTCCACACATTAGTCACTGGCTGTCACTTCTCCTTGGTGGAGGAAGATGCTGCTAAGTAAAGCTTCACAACAGGAAGGTTTACATCGGATTTGCAGAAGCAGCCATGTGACTCACAGACCAGGCCCCTGGGTCTCTCCTGCAGAAGAGCTATTTGGTGGAAATGTGCAAGAGTTGACAAACTGAAGGATGACAAAGTCAAGTGAGAGGGGCCTCCCACCTTCTTCAGGAGACTCCTGCCTAGATGGTCAAATGAGGATCTTCAGGCTCCAGAGAGAAGTGTGGTTTTGTAACTGCAATGATCTGATTGTATTCGTTACTTCTGAGGATCACCATGGCTCTGCTTTGCTCGTGCAATCCAACCCAGGCTGCTTCCCAGAACAGCAGGGCACTACGGTCTGGGTCATCCCGTGACTTTGGACTTGCCTTCTATCCCACCCTAACCTATATCCTTTGCTCTAGCCCCACCAAGCTGCTGAGTCAGCCGTCACTCTTCCGTGCCCCAGAGGTGGGTCTGGTGTGGCTCCCCGTCAGCCCCTGTATTGGAGTGACTTTCTTACTCCCTCTGTTATGTTGTGGATCCTGGACAACAGAGTCTGTGTGGTGGATACTGGCTCATCACCCAATATCCCTGCCATTCCCCATGCCTTCCATTATATAGCTGAATGAAATTTGAGAAATGGATTCCAAGCTGAGGGACAGGCATGTGTAGTTCAATCTATTATGACAACCTCATCCCCTTTTGCGGTGATTGGTTATGAGCCCAGGATTAAGCCAATCAGTGCATGGTATTGCCCTGGAGACAGTTGTTGGCCAGGGACAATAGGGGCATGAAGGCTGTTTCAATCAGAAGGAAGACAGGGCTTTGCCTGTAGCATCGTGGGGGAAGGACTCTTTTTCTCCACTGGCCATGAACAAGGTTGCACATTGTTTGCCCAGAGGCTCCTTGACCATGAGGGGAACCAGCCTCAGTGTGTATCCAGAAGAGATAGATGGAGAGCCTGCACCCCCAATGACGTCATGAAGCCTCAGGGTCCTCCAACCACCATCTAAATCTCTAATCCTGCTGGCAATGCATCTCCTGTGTGAGATAGCCTGGGCTGGGGTGTCTCTCACTCATAGCTGAAACCCCTGAAATGACATACTCAATCTCATCACCTTTGTGACCCAGTGCCCAGAACCATGCAGGAAACATGACAGAAGCTTGAAAGTGGCAGTGTCAGCACCGGGTGCTTAATTTCTGTTGCTGACTAGGAAAGGAATGAGTGAAGAAGAAGTGATAAATCAGCTGAGTGCAGTGAGGCCATCAACCCCCAGCGGGGGATGGATCTAATGAAGAAGTGATAAATCAGCTGAGTGCAGTGAGGCCATCAACCCCCAGCGGGGGATGGATCTAGGGCAGATGGTAACACCGTATCCAGCAGATTCCCCAGTGCAGCCAGCATTCACCCTGGGTCTCCCTGGCTCCACTGCCTGGCTCATCTCTACCATCTCTCCTGCCTGACGGCCCAGACCCCAAGGACAGCATTAGGATACATTGTGTATTCCATATTCAAGGTATTTTATCAAGAAATTCTTTAAAGGTGTATTTTACTAGTGACTCAAATAGCGTTATTTTATTATTTTCTTCTTTGTGCATCAGCATCACATAAGAAGATGAAAATCCTTTATCTTCACACGACACCACTCATTTCTCTCCAGGGCCTCTGCCTGTCATTACCAATGTGTCAACATTATTTTTTGTCTTTGTAATTGATATATATTTCTACTTCCTAAGTTTTTTCACTCAACTCTTTCATTGACAGGTCTTTTCTTGTCTGCATAATTGTCATATTTGTCATTTTAAATGTCTGACCCCATTCCATCATGGTATTAGCTTGATTTTACAGCCTCTGAAGGGTGGGCATGAGGAATATCTCCGGCGTTATGCTGGAATAATCACTGGAATAATCCAGCTGCACCTACTGAACAGCTACTGTCCTTAAGATGCCAACTGCCAGTGGGTAGAATGAGAAGGGGGTTCCTGGGTCTGGTCCCTCATTGGTTTCAATCAGGGTGCGTTTGTTTGCGAGGGACTGAAACTAACTCACAGTGGCATGAGTAAAGAGAAGTTCAGTGTAGGGACAGAGCAGGATACTGGGAATCAAGAGACAGCCAGGCCCCAGGGGAG
>NW_007728757.1:217883-224976 GCF_000696425.1 Galeopterus variegatus | reverse complement strand
CACCTACTGAACAGCTACTGTCCTTAAGATGCCAACTGCCAGTGGGTAGAATGAGAAGGGGGTTCCTGGGTCTGGTCCCTCATTGGTTTCAATCAGGGTGCGTTTGTTTGCGAGGGACTGAAACTAACTCACAGTGGCATGAGTAAAGAGGAGTTCAGTGTAGGGACAGAGCAGGATACTGGGAATCAAGAGACAGCCAGGCCCCAGGGGAGCAGCTAGAAACCATCTCTACATTTTTTCTGTTCATCCTGTCTCTGTCTCCCTGTCACTATCTCCATCTGTCTCTAAATGAGTTTCTGTGAATCCACACTGCCCCACTGGTCCAGTGCCCATCACCAGTTGACCCAGAGCTGCTCACCTGTGGCCAGTGGGGGCTGAGGGGTGGGGTCATATGCTCTAAGCCTACAGACTGACATCGGCCTCTTCAGCCAGGACCACAGTCAGGGCATTTTGCAAAGAAGGGGACTTTGTGGAGGGAAGCCAGTATTCACCCCCCTCCACTCCAGCATTTCTGTTGTATGACAGAAAGGTACGTTATACATTTGTAAAACCCATTCAAATGCAGATTTCCTTTCAAAGGCAGGCTTCCTGCATTTGAACCTGGCCCCACCACACACTTCTTTCTGACTTTTGGTAAGTTGTGCCTCAGTAGTGGTAGTGAGCTCCCTGTCACTAGACGTCAGCATGAATGCATGCTGACAAACATTGACTGCTTAGCTAACACTGAGCATTTACTATATGTCAAGCACAGTGTAAGTACTTTACCTGAGTTAATTCAGTGAATCTTCACAACCTCCTAAGATGAGGAAACTGAGGCATAAAGAAGTTAAATAACTAGCTCGGGATCAGAGGGTTGGTGTTCAATATTCAAAGAAATGCAAATTGAAGAAAGACACCACTTTGCATCCATCAGGCTGGCAAAACGAGAAAGCTGGGGGATACTAAGCACATGAATGCAGGCAAAGTGGAGCTGTCCCCCATGCTGATAAATGCGTGTGGAATTCGGAATAGCCCTCCTGGGGAGCCCACCTGGGTGGTGTTTATACTGGGTGGGTTTATATTCAATGACCCAGCAATTCTGCTCTCATGTTCAAACCTCAGAGAAACTCTCTACAGCTGCCCAGGGAGACGTGTTCAGAGATGTTCATTGCACTTGTTCACAACACCAGAAGACTGAAAGGAACCGAGGCTCCCAGCACCGAGGGAAGGGAAAGAAAACGTAGTTTACGCATCTACATCAGCTTGATTTCAAAACCAGGATGTGGAGTGAAAAATGTAACGAAAACAGAGCCTAATCGATCATCTGTATTGTAAATGATACGTATATACTCAGAAAACAATAACAGACAGGATATATTAGATATATATATATATATATTCCCCAAATTATACAATAGTCTTAAGACATATGAGTAAGTAAACGTTTGGAAGGACACATGATACATGCGAATGGGTGTGTAGGGATGGAGAGGACAACTGGATTGGGAATAAGGGGATTAAGGGGGAGAAACTGAAATAAACAAAACCTGGAGTTGCCCTGAGAACTCAGCTTCCCGGGCTCCTGAGAATCAGTCCGGGCAGGTGCAGAGAATCGCTGCGGACACCAGAGCAGCCTCAGGGCGCTGCCTCCACGGCCCCAGTGAGCTCGCTCTGAGGGAGGCCTCTCCAAACCCACTCACCACGCCTGGGGCTGCGTCACACCGTTCTCTGTGCTTTTCCCCATGTTTGGAGTATTTGACAATTTAACAAACACTTAAAAATCTACTTGCTACTTAGGAAAGGATGAAAACTACTCATTTTTCACATTTTGTTTCTCCCCTGGAAGGTCTGGTGAGAATGGAGGTCAAAGAGAAAATAAGACCAATTGAAACAGACTCTTTGCCGCGCCCTGGCACCGCAGCTCTGTGGTGGCACGCACAGCACCTGGTCAGCCCCTGTGTCACAGCTGGTGGAAGGTGAGGCCCGCAGAGGGGATGTCGTAGTGGGTTGAGTGTTGTCTTCCCGACCCCTGCAAAGAAGACACGTCTGCCTGGAACCTGTGAAGGTGACTTTATTTGGAAAAAAGATCTTTGAAGACGTAATTAAATGAAAGATCTCGAGATGAAATCATCCTGAATGAGGGTGAGCTTTGTATCCAATGATAAGTGTCCTCAGAAGAGAAGAGCAGGGAAGAGGACAGAGACGTGGAGGAGGAGGCCAGTTGAAGACAGAGACAGAGATTGGGGTCTACAGGCCAAGGAAGGCCGAGGGGTGCCGGCAGCAGGAGGCATGGGGG
The DNA here is from genome assembly GCF_000696425.1 of Galeopterus variegatus. Classification (NCBI taxonomy): domain Eukaryota; kingdom Metazoa; phylum Chordata; class Mammalia; order Dermoptera; family Cynocephalidae; genus Galeopterus; species Galeopterus variegatus. The sequence goes on along the minus strand of NW_007728757.1, from coordinate 222,701 downwards.
GTTTACTGCGCTGGAGCTGCCAGAAGGAGCCAAGCCAACAACTCCTAGATCCTGGACCTGCAGCCTCCTACACCATGAGAATGAGTTTCTGTGGTTTTTAGCCATTCACTGTGTGCATTAGGAGAGAGTACAGGTCTGCTCAGCACACGGTTTGTCCTTCATGCCAGGGGCTGGCAATTCCCACGGACTGAAACAAGGGCCTGCCCACAAGGAGAGTCCAAATTAAGGGCGTGAGTCAGAAGCAAGAGTCACAGTGGTGAGTGGTGCTTGGCCCAACCCAGAGGGCTCAGCAGAGCTACTTGGAGGAGGTGATGACTGAGCAGGAAGAAAGTTCCAGACAGAGCTCATGAGAGCCAGAGCAGGGCATGTGTGGGAACTGCAGGCCATTTGGTGTTGCTGAAGAATAAAGCCCATTCCGTCGGGAGCAGCAGGAGAAGGGACAGGGTGTGAACCGCGCCTCCCTCAGCGCGGCTCGCTGTAACTCAGGAAGTGGCGTGGATGTCCTTCATGGCCAGACTCATCCAGAGCCCTACAGAGAAGAGATCCTTGTTGCTGGATCCCTTTCTGTGTTGCGGACATTAGAGGGGGGTGGCCATCCTGCCACCAGACCAGCATCCTGCCCACAGACCATCTGCCCCCTCGCCCCATTTCCCCACCTACTGGCTAAGCTTTGTGAAGGCAGCGAGCCCGGCACCCATGGTTTGCTTCTTACTCAGCGCAGCATCTGGGATGGGGCAGATACACATCCAGTGTTTGTTGAGTGGATGAATCATTTCCGAGGGTTAAATCAGATTCCATTTTAAACATTTCTGAATGCCAGCATGTCCTTACCTGTGAATTGTATACTCATTGTTCTTTATAAGAAGCACCTCTTGAGAACTCTGAATCTAGCCCAACACAACCACACAGTCTGGACAAGAGGCCCTTTGCATATGCTCCTAGACTTTGGGGCCGTGTTTCCCAGAGCCTGGTCTGCAGACCCTGGGCATCAGCACTCCCTGGGTTGCAGGCTGAGGAGGCACATGCCCAAGCCCTACCCCTGACCTGGCTTACATTCTCAGCGACTCAGATGCTGGCATGGTGAACAGCCCCCAGGAGACCCGATGCATGCTGACGTTTGAAGACCTGGTCTGAGAACCCCCACAAAGGGGAAGACAGCTTCTGGCTGTTACACAGATTGGGCACGGCCACCTTAGCAGAGCAGGCAACCGCCACACAAAATGGGCCCTTAGACTGCTGGGTTGGCCTCCACCAGGTGACAGCCATTGAGGGAGAGCAGGACAGAGGACCTGCAGAGGGGGTGACCACCCATCCCTGTCTGCTTGAGACTGAGGGGTTCCCAGGATGCAGGAGTTGCAGCATCAGAACCAGGAGGGTCAGGGCCCATCTCAAAGGGGCTCCCTGCCTGCAGCCCAGGCCCGGGGGGCAGCTGTGTGGCTAACACGTTCTCACCTGCCCAGAGGAAAGAGCTTCCGGGAGCCCCCCCACTTCTCCCAAAGCCTTTGTGTCCCCTGCTTGGGCACTGGGCAGTGTGATGTGGCAGCTCCAGGGCGAGAGGGCGGGGCTCACAGAGGAACTTTCCACAGAGAAGTAAAAGGACTTGTGAAGACTTTACCCTGGGAACATCTGAAATGAAAATCAGGAGTGTTCCCTGGGGGTGGACAGAGGGGAGGGAGGGGGGAAAGGGAGGAATTGGTAAAGGGCCACAAAAACCAACTACATTGTATATTGATAAATTAAAAATAAATAAATAAATAAATAAAAATATTTGCCTTCCCCTTGGGGTGAAGGGCATGAGCATGCACACCCACGTACACACACGTACACACCCACGTACACGCATGCACTCACACACAACACACACACATATGCACACATACATTCATACACAACACACACATGTACACACACACACACACACAACTCACTGACACTGGAGTTGATTATCCAATGTTTTCGATCCATGCAGTAAAGCCCCTCCTTCTGGCGGCTTTTATTGCAACAAATCTTCAAATGACAACATTTCAATCCTGATAGTAATAATTACGTTATCATCGAGGGAGTGCTTAGTGTGTGCTAGGCGCTGGAATATGCATTTCATTTAATTCTTAAAACCATTCCCATTTTGCAGGTGTTGACCCCAAGTTACAAAAAAGTTAAATGACTCTCTCCAGGTCACACAGCCGGCAGATGGGAAAGCCAGGATTCAAAGCCTGTGTTCTCAACAACTACTTTAACGGTTATCTTGAGCAGGCCTCAGAATAGCCCAGAGGTCTTGTGGAAACAGATTGCTGGGCCGACCCCCTAGAGCTTCTGATTCAATAGTCTGGGTGGGGTCGGGGAATCTGCACTTCTACCGAGTGCCCAGGTGATGCTGATGGTGCAGGTCCCAGGACCACGCTTTGAGAACCAGTGCACAATACCATACTGCCACTGGTAAGTCAGAAGGGCTGCTACATAATAACAACAATAATAATTAAAAGCAGATGTTTATGTAGTACTAACTTATGTTCCAGCCACTATTCTAAATGCTTTAAATACGTTATGCCATTTAATCCTCACAACCACCCCATAATTATTAGTCTCATTTACATATGAGGATGTTGAGACCAGAGAGGTTGAGTAACTTGCCCAAGACCACACAGCCAGAAAGTAGTAAATATAGGATGTCCTCTATCTAGTTCCGTATTAAATTGGTCTAGGAGGACCTGTAGAGGATTCGGACTTGGTCCTGACTTGACCTGACCCATCCCCTCACTCTGTTTTCAAAATGTTCCCTATCTTCCTGCCTGGTCCTGTCATTTGATGGACCCACCATGCAGAGATGCTTCTTCTCTGGGCCAGCCCAGCCTCTGAAAACTGGTGTGTGCATGGCATGGACCCAGGAGTCCTCTGTTTAAACAGAATGCCCCTAGAACAATGCAGGATTGGGCATTAACCCATGACTCTGGATTGATTTACCAGAAAAAAAAAGTCACCTTAGAATAGTGATTCTTAATCTTTTTGGAGGTACAGACTTTTCCAAGACTCTGATGAAAATAGTCACCCTCTTCCCAGAAAAACATAAATTCCTGATACACCCAAAATGCTGCATATAATGTCAAGGTGGTTGTGCATGTTCTGAAGCCCACTCAAGGTCTGTGGTCCTCCAGTTACGACTCTGCCTTGGAAAGCAGAGAACAAAAAGCCAGGGCAGATGATTTTCCCCAAGTTCACTCCCTCCTTTCATGAGTTTGACTCTCATCACATGGATCACATGTTCTTAAGGTCCCTGCTGCCTGCAAAACTGTCCAATCCTCAGCCTGCTGTGCAAAGAAAGCCCTCCTGGCCTGGGACACACCCACCACCCTGCAGCTTTGCCTCAGAAGGATCTCAGGTTACCCGTAGGCCCAAGACAGTTCAATTTCCACCAGTCTTTGGAGTATCATGTTAAAAATGCAAATACCCCAGGAAGGGAGCATTGACCACAGCTGGCCCTAATAAAGGTGCAGAATGTTAATTTTATGAGCTTTAGGATCTTGAAGCTGATTGCAAAGAGAAAAGAAAGCATCTGTTTAATTCCAGTTGCTTTGGGCCTCTGTGAATGATGCTGCAACAGACATCTTTGTCCATGTGAGCTTATATGCTAGTGGCTTCATTTCTATGGGATATGTTTCCAGGAATAGGATTGCTAGGTCAAGGTTCACATGAATTTTTAATTTTAACAGATGTTGGCAACTTGCTTTCCTGAAAGGTTCAAACCACAATGTATGACAGAGCCTTTTGGCCCACACGCCCTCTGGCAATATTTCTCACTCTTTTAGATTTTGCCAGACTTTGGGGTAGAAAGTGAAATATCAATTTTAATTTGCATTTTCCTAACTGCTAGCGAATTTTCATATAATTCTTGGCGTTTGGATTGGCTGTTGTATACAGTGCTTATTCTATAGTCTGTCCTTTTTCCTCTTGTGTTGTTTGTTCTTATTAAACTATAAAGCACCGTACGTATCTCGTGTGTGTGTGTGTGTGTGTATATACATATATACACTATCGCCTGTGCTATAGATATTCTTTCCAAACCTACCATTTGTCTGTTTACTTTGTTCATGAGTGCTTTTGCCATGTGTATTAGTCTGTTTCTATTGTTTATAACAAAATACCTGAAACTGGGTGATTTATAAGAAAACAAAATTTATTTGCTTACAGTTTCCAAGGCTAGGAAGTCCAAAGTCCAGGAAACACATCGGCTGAGGGTCTTGGTGTGGTGACCGTGACCCAGGGGTCTCATATTGCAAGATGATGGAAGCAGAGACAGCAGAGAGAAAGACGGACTCTCCTCTTCTTTGAAAGTTCTCAGAACCACACCCCTGACTGCTAGTTTTAATCCATTCACTGCTGCATGGTCCTACAATCCAATCACCTCTTCAAGGCTCCACTTTTCAGTTACCATAATAGGATTTCCCACCATCTTAACAGCCACAGTGGGGGCTAAGTTTCTAATATGTAAAACTCGGGAACATAATTCAAGCTTCAGGGAGTTTTGGGGGACATAATTCAATCACTATACTGTGTATGTTTTAAATTTTTATAGACCCAAATATGTCTACTTTTTTTTTTTGTCCTTTTTGTGACCGGTAAGGGGATCGCAACCCTTGGCTTAGTGTCGTCCGCACCATGCTCAGCCAGTGAGCGCATCGGCCATCCCTATATAGGATCTGAATCCGCGGCGGGAGCGCTGCTGCACTCCCAGCGCTGCACTCTCCCGAGAGCGCCACGGAGTTGGCCCAATATGTCTACTTTTTTAGTGTCCAGGTTTCTGGTGCTGGTTCAGATTTCTTC
>NW_007728757.1:216556-217506 GCF_000696425.1 Galeopterus variegatus | reverse complement strand
GTTGGCCCAATATGTCTACTTTTTTAGTGTCCAGGTTTCTGGTGCTGGTTCAGATTTCTTCTACCCCTTGATTGAATGTATAGTCTATATTGCCAATTTTTAATTTTTTATCTTTTTAACATATCTGTAATCTATCTAAGTTTTTTGTATGATTTAAAATAGTGATTCAATTTTGTTCCCTTTCAAATGGAGGATCAGTTTGCCAGCATCATTGTTCAACTATCTATTTTCAAATGAGGCCACCATTTTTATTGTATTTTAAGATCTCATATTCAGTGGGACCAGTTTCTGCATGCTCTGTGCTGTTCCCCTGATCTATTTATCTAGCTCTACACCAGTACCAGATTGATTTGATTGCAATAGTTTTTAAAGATATTCTCACCAAGGTCAAGGGTTCAGATCCCTGTTCTGGCTGCCACCAAAAAAAAAAAAAAAGAAAAAAATCTGATATCAGGTAAGACGAGTCATTCATTCATCCTCTATACCTTTGATATGTCTGGAGCATGGCTTATTTTCAGGCCCACACATGTTTGGTGTATGTGTGGGGACCACTATCAGGCATTTATTCTTCCATATAAATTTACATAGTGTCATTTTATTCAATAACCCACCACAGAAAAAATAGCTTTTGAAATTTTAATCAAAATTTTATTTACATATTTATTTTAGTAAATTGACATTTTTGTGATGATATCATTTTATATCTATGTCCTTTTATCTGATCAGATCTTGATTTTATATCTCTCAATGAGATTTTCTAATGTTCTTCATATAGGTCCTGTCCTTTCTTATTATATTTATTTCTAAATATTTTAGAGTTTTTGTCACTATTGCAAATTAAATATTTCTCCCCATTTCTATTCTAGATGCTTATTACTAGAAGAGGAAAAGGCTATTGATTTTTGTCTTTTCATCTTGCAACCATCCCACCTTACTAAATCCTCTTTGCC
>NW_007728757.1:213668-215482 GCF_000696425.1 Galeopterus variegatus | reverse complement strand
TGTGAGTATGCACTTCTGGTGAAGGACACCTTTGGCTGAGTCCAGGTGTGGTGTCTTCATTCAGCTGTCTGTAGATGCAATTCCACGGTCTTCAATCTTCCAGTTGATGCATAGAAGTCTGATGTCAGTCTGGTTCTTTCTCCTTTGTAGGTAATGTATTTCTGCCAGGAAGCTTGCGAAATTTTCTCTTTGTCCTTAGAGTTTGGGGATTTACCAGGATATGCCTAAGTCCGTGCCTTTTCTCATTAATCTAGCCTGAAACTTGGTGAAGCTTTTCAACCCACAGACTCAGGTATTTTAATATCTTCCTTTCTTTTTTTTTTTTGGCTCAGCTTGTCTTCTATTATTTGTTCATTGCTTGCCTTTCCTCCATCTATTCCTTTTTCATTTTCTAAAACTTCTACTGTTCGTGTGTTAAGTCCCCTACATCTTTCCTCCTAATTTCTTATCTTTTCTCTCTTGATTTTAAATCTTTATTATTTTGTTCTGAGATTCCAGATTTTTCATACACTTGCCTCTCTGGGCTGCTAGCTTGGACCTCAACCATGACCAACACCCCCATTCACTTTTGTTTTTTAGCTTAAAGACCACATTTTTCAGTTCCAGAGAGTCATTTTCTTACTATCACCTGAACCTCTTTATATTCCTTTTTTGTTTTTAATTCAAGTCCTTGTCTGTCTCCACCAGCTCCTCTATTTCACTGGGCATTTCACTGAGCCTCTCTCTGGCTTTGGACTCTTTAAATAGGTTATGTGGGGATTTTCCCCCACCTCTTTAGGGCTCTATTTTAGTTTATTGATGTGTCCTAAGCAGCAGAAGTTTCACAGGTAAGAAGGTGGAGCTGGTTGTAGACCGGTGGGCAGCCACCTGCCCCTGCTAAGCCTGCTCACTAGAAGGGCCTCCCTGCTCTCAAGGCTTCCTGTGCTACCCAGCATCTAAGGCAGGGAGAACTTAGCCCACTGTTTCATCAGCTTCTTCAGCACTTGATGTCCAAGAGGACCAGGCCCACTCACATAGGTGAATGTCAGCCTTTCCTTCTATCCCCCCTAAGGTCCTCAGGTCTCTAAGGCCCAAGTTCTTCCCACAGGGAATCTTAAAATGCCCAGTCTTCACCTTGGATCCCAGAGGGTGACCTCCGAGTCCTTGCTCAGCCCCACAGGGGATACTGCTTCATGTCTGTAATTGCCACAAAGCCCAGGGACCCACCAGAATTTAGCTGCCTCTGGACCCCACAGGCAAGGTAGATAGAATGGAGAAGGGAGAGAAGGTCAGCTCCCATATTTCCAGATTCTTCCTCTTTATCATTATTGGTGTTAAATATTAGAAGGAGAAAGGATGGTGTGGGGAGAAAAACAGGATGAGTAGCATTTTGCATTCAAGATGCTTAGGAATTGGGGACATACGTTTATTAAGCATCTACTATGTGCCATGCAGTCATTGATAATTCCGTATGATCTCATTTCATTCTCCATCAACCCTAGAATTAGATACATTTACCCCCAACTATGTAAGAGAAAACAGTTTTAGATGAGAGACTTGAGTAGATTAAATATTTTGCCCGAAGTCCAACAGCTAGAAGTGGCAGCAATGAGATTGAAACCCAGGTCTCCTTATTCCAAGGACCACGATGTTCGTATTACACCATGCTGAGCACAGGTACTTTTAAAATCTTTTCTTAAAAACAAAATAAAGCAAAACAAAACACTCTGTCCAGGAGTGCCTGGTTATTTTATAAGGTTTTATAACATTCACATCTCCCTGCGGTGACACTTCTCGGAATGAACTTGCTGTTCTTGAGCAGGGGTGGAATTCAT
>NW_007728757.1:206378-212453 GCF_000696425.1 Galeopterus variegatus | reverse complement strand
ACACACATGCACATACTTATACAACACACATACACATATACACTATGCATGCATCCACCACACACATATAGGCATTTGCACACACATACAACACAAAGTTTAATACCTTCTCCCAGCTTTAGTATGGGAATAAAGAATAAAAACTTCCCAGTTAATGCTTTTGAACTTAAAAACCAAAAAAACCAACCTAGTCTTTTTTTACTCTTGATTTTTTTATTGCACAAGCAGCTTTATACTAACAATAAAGAAAATGAGAAAGATGGGAAAACATTCACCCAGAGTCCCTCTGGTCCAGTCTAACACTTTGTTTTAATTCTTCCATGTCCCTCTGCATCTCCTGCTCAAAGGAAGACATATTTTTGCAAAGCTCCCGTCCTTTTTCACTGAGTCTTTACCAGTGTTGCAACATTATTTTCAGAATTACCATTACCAGCCAAACTTTATTCCACTAATTGAAGATTTCCTAATTTACTTTGTTGTGTAAATAACTCTACTGCTGCTATCTTTTTGGTTGTTTGCAAATTTCTGCCACCACAAATAACAGTACAGAGAACATTTTTGTGAATATGGATTCTACTGTTTTTGGAACATTTCATAGGGCTGGATGGATGGATTGGTGGTGGGTGGATGAGAGATATTGGGCTAAAGCTGTGTTTTATAAACTTCATCTTTGTGGGGCCCTCAGAGAAACCCAAAGATAGTGTGAGCTACTCAGAGAAAAGTGAAAGGCCAAGAGGTAGCCTGGGCTGGGAAGGTCCAGCACCCCCTACGTAGTGGATTGAATTATGTCCCCCCAAAACTCAATGAAGCTTAAATTGTATCCCCCATGTTTTATGTACTAGAAACTTAGCCCCACTGTAACTGTTAAAAGGGCGGGAAATCCTATTATGGTAATTGAAAGGTGGAGCCTTGACGAGGTGATTAGATTGCAGGACCGTGCAGTAGTGAATGGATTAAAAATTGGTGGTCAGGGGCGTGGTTCTGAGGGTTTTAAAAGAAGAGGAGAGTCTGCCTTTCTCTTTGCTCTCTCTTCTTCCACCAACTTGCAATGTGAGACTCCTGGATCACTGTCGCCGCTACCAGATAGACTTTGGACCTCCCAGGCTCAGAAACTTTAAGCAATAAATTTTGTTTTCTTTGTAAACCACCCGGTTTCAGATATTTTGTTATAAGCAACAAAAACGGACTAATACACCTTACTTCAGTCAGAGCCTTGCTTCCATCTCTCAGATGTTAGACTTCTGCGACCAACTTTGCTTCAGTAAAGACTGGCATTGCTGAACACGTTTGAAAGGAAGTCAGGATTATCCCTAAGAATATTCCTGTCTGGCTGCCATTTGCTCATTACTGAATATTTTCATTTATTACTGAGTATTTTCATTTATTTAATCATTCATTCAGCACTTTTTTGAAAATCCACTATGTGCCAGGCTAGCCACCAAAGATAAAAACATGAGCAATGAGTCCCTGCTTTGTCAGGCTACAATTTAGTAGGAGAGAAAGAGACTCTAATAATGATCATGATAATAGAAGCTCACGATTGTCGACCTTTTACTAGTCAGCAGTACATTATCTCATTTGACTCTCATGAGTCTTCTGTGATATTACCTTTGATCTGCCCATTTTACAGATGAGGAGACTGAGGCTTAGTAATGAGCCAGAGGTCCCAAGCTAGTATGTGCCATGCTGGATTCAAACCTAATATGAGTCTGAGCTCTCTACTGCCGTGCAACCCTGCATCTCTTGAAGAGCTGATTTGTCAAACCACATGACAACAGCCATGCAGTGTAAGCCATGGGCTATGAGAGCCCCAGGAGGAAGGTCGGTGAGTCAGGGAGGCCTGGAGAGAGTAAATGACTACATCAAAATCCCCCTGCTAAGGAGAGAGAGAGCCGAGGCTGCACTCCAGGTCCCCAGACTCTCAGTCCAGTGCTCCTGCTGCATCAGCAAAAGGAGAGGCCCTGGCCCCTGTGCCCTCAGTGGCATGGTCGGGAGTAGGGGACTGTGGAGGTTCCTGACACATGATGTGCTTTCCAGGGCAAAGCAGCAGAAGTGACAACTAGGGGAAATTTCCCTGACAAGAGACAATGGGAATGAGGGATTTTAAGCACAGCAAATCTTCTTGGGTTCTTTGCAAAACTGTGTTAATTCCCAATGCTGAATTCCCTCTTTGCCTGGAGTTTTCTATCTGGAACCACATTTCATGCACCACAGATGTCATTACTGTCCCCTAGGGGACTGAACAGTCTGGTAATGCTCCCCAAAGTTAATGACCAAAATTATGCAAAATATCAAGGAAATGAGAATTGGGAAAAATGTCCCTCACTCCATGCTCTTTCCCTCTGGGGCCAAAGTTCTGAGACATGAAAACCAATCCACTTTAACACAAACCCCACCAATGCTTCTGCAAATGACAGAAAGGCTGCACCTGAAACGAGAGGACAGCAAGCCCGCCACACCAGCCCCGTTTGACTCAGTTTTCTCACCACTATGGATTTCTGGAAAGGCAACATTTGGGGACAGAAAAGAGCCCAGGATCCAGCTACCAACCAGAGTGTGATGTTGGGTGTGTCACTTTCCCTCGCTGGCTCCTGGGTTCAATGAAGGCATTAGATCAGGTGTGTGTCAGTCAGGGCTGTTCAGAGAAACAGAACCACTGAGAGCTACTATGTATCTGACCTTTATGGTATATTTCTACACCATATTTATACACACACATATATACACACAAGCCTTAAAAATATGTACCTTACAATGTATATGTGTATACGGAAAGAGATTTATTTTAAGGAGCTGGCTCCCACGGCTGTGCGGGCTGGCAAGCCTGGAATGTGCAGGGCAGGCCGGCAGACCGAAAACACAGGCAGGGGTTGATGCTACGGTCTTGAGACAGAATTCCTCCTTCTCCAGGGAGCTTCAGTTCTTGCTCTTCAGGCCTCCAGCTGACTGGATGAGGCTGACCCATATTACAGAGGGTAATCTCCTGTGAAAGTCAACTGACTGTGCATGCTAAACACGCCTGTGAAATACCTGCACAGCCACCAACACCTAGATTGTATTTGATTAAATAACTGGGTACTGTACTGAGCCGGGTTGACACCTAAGACTAACCAGCACACCAGGTCATCTCTGAAGTCCCTTCCAGCTGAGAAAGGTCAGGGTCTGCTGCTCCCCAGCAAAGCAAGGGGAAGAGGAGGAGCCCCTGGGTGGGTCCACGTGAGCCTCTCCTCTCTCTTGCACTCCAGGTCCACGGAGCCCTGTGCAGGGTTCTGCAGAGACAGTCTGGCTCCCTACAGCTCTGCCACCACCAGTGAGGAGCTCTTAGAGCTAAAACCCAGTGTCCTCCCCTGACAAGAGTGGAATAAACAGGACCCACTTCAATGGCCTTAAAGGAAATGGTACTTGTGAGCTGCTTAGCAGAGTAACCCGCACATTGAAAGTGCTGAAGAAATGTGTGCTCAACAACCCATCTCCTCTCATTCTCCCTTAAACTCCCTTCCATCGGGCCCCCACCCCCACCCCTCCCTGAAGCTGCTGTGGTCAAGGTCATCTGATGTAACCATCAGCAGCACCACCCTGGTCCCTCATCCCCCTCCTGGCAACACTCCCCTGCTTTGATGTCCCACGTCCCACACGCGGCTTCGTCCTCCTCCTGCCTTCCTGGCCGTGCCCCCTGCCCCATTCCCGTTTGTCTTCCCTGCTCAGTTTTCCCGTTGTTTCATGAAACTTGTTAATTTTGTCCAGCTCTCCCCACCTTGAATCCATGAGGGCAGGTAGTTTGATCTTTTTGCCAATTGCTTTATCCCCAATGTCTATGAGAGTGACAGACACACAGACATTCCTTTGTTGACAGATCGGCAGGTGTGGTGATGCAGATGACGACAGTGACAGTATGTTGAAGTGTGCACATGCCCATCGGTGCTGCTCGAACAACACCCAATCTGTATAGGCGGAGACGTGCAGTGAGAAGGACGTCAACAGCAACGTGACCGGATCTGACTTCTATCCCAGGACCACCACGTGAGAGCACGTGCTTAACCCACCTGAGCCTGATTCATCTGAGACTTGGAGACAATATTCAGCCCAAGATCCAAAGGACAGTCAAATTCTGCCTCTGACTGGCTGCCACANGCAACGTGACCGGATCTGACTTCTATCCCAGGACCACCACGTGAGAGCACGTGCTTAACCCACCTGAGCCTGATTCATCTGAGACTTAGAGACAATATTCAGCCCAAGATCCAAAGGACAGTCAAATTCTGCCTCTGACTGGCTGCCACACCCCCAGGACATCTCTGAGGGAAATTTAGGCTCAAAAAACAATCAGGCAAAGGATCCTTTATGTCCAGTTGGGACCCTTGCTCCAAAACCCCATGAAGGTGGCAAGTGCACCATCTGCCCCCAGAGAACTCCTTTCTCTGAGCTGAGCTGGCTTGACCAGCCTTGAGCTGAAGTGGCCCGCTGCTCCCACAGCCCACCCGCTGACCGCCGCGTCTGGGCTTAGCCCTCTGGCTCCCCAGCCAGCCCCCAGCACCCGCTCCCTCTGAGAGGCCGCCTCCACCCCCTCCACTTCCCCAGGCTCTCAGCTTCCAGAGACATTGCCCCCAGTCCTCTACAGTGGCTGTCTTTTTCCTTTCTCTCCCTGCCTTGTTTCACCTGTGTACGTACTTTAATTGTTTTAATTATAATGGACTTAAAATTTGGAATCCCACTTTTCCCCTTAAGATCAAGCCCTTCACATTGTATTTAGTTGCAGCCTGTTCTCACTTTTATGCCCCAGTAGATGGGCAGATTAGATCATCCATCAGGCACTCAGTGTTGGAGCTGGGCACCATCGAGGTCCATCCCAGCTTCCAAGGAGCCTGGCTTCATGATTTCATGCCCACATTTACTCAAATAGGCCCTGTTATTGGATGTTTGGGGTTCATCCAAATTTCCCCTTTTGTTAATGATTATAGGATTAATAGCTTTGGGCAAATGGGTTTCCCCAACCTTGGGATCATTCATTTCTTCTACCATGTGTGTATGGAGCGCCTGCCTCTACGCTGCCGGGTGTTCTATTTCCAGCCTGGCAAGTCCCACCCTCTGCTGCCTGCTCTGCTGTGTCTCAGGGTAACGCACAGAGCCAAGTTCCCAGAATCCTCTTTCAATACGGTTCTCTTTCCTTTGTGCAAATGAGAGCCCCTTGCTGGACATGTGGAAGGGAAAATAGAAGAAGCCATCATGATTCAAAGGAAGCTGGGGCAGGCAGCTGGGATCACCAGAACCAAATGCCCTTCACTACTACGTGTCCACTGGAACCTACCTGCTCGAGGGCTGTGGGCAGCTGGAATCACTAATGGTGCCTTCACTGTAACCCCTGAACCTTCATGATAGCTCAGATAGATTCCAGGTGTTTCCCCACGTCCCTCTTCAGGAAAGATACATGTGTCCCCTGGCTGTTGACAGCTCACAGCTGTATCCTTCATAGGAAATTGCCCTCCCCACAGGGTATGGCCTCACCGAAGATTACATCCTCTCTGAGGGGATGGCCCGTAGCCAGGCACTGGCCAGTGCAAAGGCCCTTTTACTCCAGTTTGAGACATCGCTGGAGGACCTTCCCAGCTCCCGAGCTCCCCACAAGATTGGCTGAGGCCTCACAGCAGCCACACGTCCAGTCACCTTCTCCCTGCACCCAGTTCTTTCTCTTTTCCTTGCAGGAGTACCCCCAAGAGCACTCGCCAGTGCACCTTCTGTATACAACTGTCCTTTTCAGAGCTATTTCCAGAGAACCCAATCAAAGACACTGATCCTTGCTGCCCCAGTCCTTACAATGGTCACATAAGCCATACATACCATTTCTGGGTTGGTTTGTTGTGGCAACTGCACTAATTATCTGATTAAAACAGAAACTGGGAGGCCGGCCCGGTGGCTCACTCGGGAGAGTGTGGTGCTGATAACACCAAGGCCCCGGGTTCGGATCCCATGTAGGGATGGCCGGTTCGCTCACTGGCTGGGCGTGGTGCTGACAACACCAAGTCAAGGGTTAAGATCCCCTTACCGGTCATCTTTTTAAAAAAAAAAAAAAAAAAAAAA
>NW_007728757.1:198226-205909 GCF_000696425.1 Galeopterus variegatus | reverse complement strand
TTTTTAAAAAAAAAAAAAAAAAAAAAAAAAAAAAAACAGAAACTGGGACTGAAAGTAGAATTTTGCCATTGCAACAAACCTAAAATATGTGATTCTTGCTTCATGGTAGGTTGATGGGCATTGAGGAGAATTATAACTTAGGACGGAAATACAAAATAGCACCACGTATGGTGCAACTGTTGCCTACAGTTATCTGGGAGGCAGACCACGTGCTTACTGAACGGGCAGTTCTAGGGCAGGGCTTGGAAAACAGATTATGAGTGGTGTATGTTGGTTGCTATTGGCTGCATTTGCTAAGATATAAGAGATGAGCTCAGATGACCAAAAAAAAAAGAAGGCAGGGGGGAGTATAGAAAGAATCTAGAAATGTGGAGACTTGCAGGGATAAAAAAAGCCAACTGCTTCTAGATCTCAAACATGAAGATATGGCATTAAAAGAGTCTTTAAGGCACAAAAGTCCATCCAGTGAATCCAGCTGTAATGAACACAGCAAAGGTCAGAGTAAGGGTATGAGTTTCCTACAAATTTTGGATGCAGTTACCGATGCATGAACTTGGCTGGGAAGAAATAGATCAGAAATGTACTAAGTTTTTGAGGGTCACATTACCAAAGAAACCACACAGCCAGACTGAACAATCCCTTCACTGCTCACATCTTAAGACACCTGTATTAGTCCATTTGTGTTGATCATGACAGAATACATGGAACTGGGTGATTTATAAAGAAAACAGAATTTATTGCTTACAGTTTCTGAGGCTGGGAAGTCCAAAGTCCATCTGGTGGTGGCAACAGTGACCCGAGGTCTCACATTGCAAGATGGTACAAGCAGAGAGCAAGACAGACTCTGTTCTTCTTTTAAAGCCCCCAGAACCACGCCCCTGACCACCATTTTTAATCCCTTCACTACTTCATGGTCCTACAATCCAATCACCTCTTTGAGTCTCTACCTTTCAATTACCATAATAGAATTGACCACCTTCTTAACAGTCACAAAGGGGGCTGTTTATAATACATAAAACTTGAGGGACACAATTCAAGCTTCATTGAGTTTGGGGGGAACATAATTCAATCCACTACAACACCCTTGCACCAAACTTATCAAACAGCATGTTGACCAAAGAGCCAAGCAGTCTCCCAGGGGGCTTCTTCCTCAATGCCTGATGTACATGTGATTATAAAAGGAAGAACTTCTTACTGGGTGGTATCAGGGCTCATGAGGAGCAATGGACAAAAAAGCATCTCTTGGTGAACAGAGTCAGGACCTAACCACGGACCCCAATGTCTGCCCAGTGGGACTTCAGAACCACTATAGACAGTGATTGCTGTGTCCCTTCCATCCTTTCCCTTTCCAAATGGGAGTATGTGCTTACTGAGGTCATATTCCATCATTATATATTGAAGGTGGGATTGGCAGGTGACTTTCTTTTTCAGTTCAGAGATCTTTGGGCCAAGAGGAGCCGCCTCCAGACTTGATAGGAAGATGGATAAACGTTACCTAGAGATCCGGGTTTGAACTGGATATAGTGATTGGGAGAGACTTCAGGAGTGGGGTTGAGTGAGCTCTGTGCGGGGGGAGAAGGGAATAAAGAGATAGTCATGAAAAGGGCACACTCAGCGAGGTGGTGCTCACCAAGTATTCCATGTGCTGCTCTACACTTCCCAGCCTCCTTGCAGTTGGGTTGAGATCATGTGACTAGTTGTGGCTGATGGCCTGTGAATGCAAAGGACATGTGTCTTTCTTGCAGAGCCAGTATGCACCAACTGACATAGCTACGAGGTGAGCACAATGAACTTTACACAAGAAAAAAATAAACCTTTATTGTCTTAAGTCATAGAGATCCCTGGGTTGGTTTGTTTCTGCAGCAGACCCTTGACTGTGCTGACTAACATTGCTATGATGTGCTACTTTTCCTCAGTCACTGAGTAGAAACAGATATTGGATAACAAAGTAACACATTTAGGTGGTTACAAAGTTTCCAAAATCTTACACAATTCTGATGCTGCTGGTTCCTGGACTTCTAGAACCTCTTCTGAACCAATTGACAGGTTTGGTTGGACATTTTTTTTTTTTTTTTGCTTTTATTTCTGAGCTGTGAGGGACAGGCAAGAGGACTCACTGATCTCTCCTCTTTCTGACTTCAGCCCTTCTGTAAGCTTTGGATTTTTTTATTTTAAATTTTTACTGACTAAAATACTATGCACTCATATATAAATAAATGTGTAGGTTTATTTACACGTGCTATTATTTTAGAGGATGGACTCGCCTGAGTTTCCACCACACTGGGCTGCATTCAGGCTTGAGGTCCCCTGTGGGACCAGGCCATTTCATTCCTCTGTGCTTTGGAGGCATTTCTTTCTCTGTCTGGAACACTTTCCCCAACATGCCCCTTCACCCCTCCCCATGCCCCAAACTCACCTGATGCACTCCTGTCCACTTTTCCAAATTAGGCTCTCTCTGTGCACCCAAGTTGAATAGACCATCCCTCCTGGATAAGCCCATAGAGCCTCCTGTACACCTGCCTCATCACAGGAAGTTCCTGTAGACATTTCCCACCTATGTTGGTTAATTTTATGAGCCAACTTGACTGGGCTAAGGGATGCCCAGATGGCTGGTAAAACATTATTTCTGAGCTTGTCTATGAGGGTGTTTCCAGAAGAGGTTAGCACTTGAATCAGTGGACTGAGTTAAGAAGATCTGCCCTCACCAGTGTGGGTGGGCATCACTCAATCTTTTGAGGGCCTAAATAGAACAAAAAGGCAGAGAAAGGAAGAATTTTCTCTCCTCTTGAGTTGGGATATTTATCTTCCCCTGCCTTGGACATTGAAGTTCATCGGGTCTTTAAACACAGATTGAATTATACCACCAGCTTTTCTAGGTCTCCAGCCTGCAGAAGGCAGGTCATGGGACTTGGCCTCTGTAATCATGTGAGGCAATTGCCATAATAAATTCCCTCTCATATATTTATATGTATCTATTGGTTCTCTTTCTCTGGAGAACCCTGATAATACACTGTCTGTCTTCACTTTCCCTCTCAACTGTGAGGTTCTGCAGCCGAGATCTGTGTTCCAGGGTCTCTGTATCCCCTGCACCAGCATATGTCATGTTGAGTTATCCCCCAGCATTTGCTTGTGTGACTTTGGTTTTGTGGGGAGGAGCCCTTGTGACTTAGAGGTCCCTGGTGTGCTGAGATCATGGGGAGTGGGGAGCTGTGGCCATGCTGGCCCCAAGACTGGGCGACTAACCGCACCCTGGTCGCATCTCCCAGCTCTCAGGACTTGGTTCTTGCTCATTAAATTGAGGGAACCCAGGAAGAAAGTTGGGGAAAGAAACCTAAGAGCTAATAAGGGAGAATTCCCTAGGTGAGCTCTCTCTTTGGAATTCCTCATAGAGTAAAACAGGCCTCAGAGGACACTAACTCTCCTAGGACCAGACATCTGAATGTGTTGGGCAAACTAGATTTATGCGCCAATTGTCCCCTGTTGCTCTTCCTCAGTATTCAGTAAGCTCTTTGGAAGTCCCTGTGGTCTCAACACAAGGGATCCAAGGACAGGAGCTTGGTCTTAGGCAAGACCCACTATTCAAAGGTGAGGGCATCCTTATAGGAAACTCAATACTCAGAGGGAGACCACCAGGGACAGAGCAATGGGTGCCAGGTAACTACACATGCAAGTTAAAACCTTGGGAATATTTCAGTAAGGAAACTATCCCCTCCAAAGGCTCTTCCAAGACCAATATGAAAACAGTCTGGCTATATGCCGAGCAATGGCCACCTCACATGTGGAGGCCCTAATATTCCTCCCCCACGTCCCACATGGAAGAGGCATCTTCTCAGGAACCTCACATACAATAGCTACTGCTTACTGAACACCTACTATGTGCCGGGCAATTCATAAACATATCTCGAATCATCCCAATAGCTCTTCATGGTCGAGGTCCCCACCCCTGTATGCAGAGATGAATCTGAAGCTCAGAGAGGTGAAGTGACTGGCCCAAGGTTCACAGCAGAGCTGGGATTTGAAATTCCCAGGTTCCTCAAATTCCTGGGTGTGTGCTATTTCTACTTGCAGTTAAGCTCTGCATCCGCTGCTTTGCACCTTCTCTATTAGACGTCAGCTCTGAGCCACTGCAAGTTCCCTCTGCATTCAGCAGGTTCACTCACTGCCTACAGGGGCCAGGCTCTGTGCCATCCACTGAGAGCCTGGGGTGACGAGGGTGTGTGCAGCAAACAGCAAGAAGGCGGGCCTGCTAAAGTCTGCACCATCCAAATGGCCAAGACTGGTCTCAGCCAACACGACACCAAGGCCCAGTTGGTCCATATCCCCTTCCCATTCCACCTTCCTGCTTTCCCTGTTGTGCAAATTCCCCGACCTGTTCTCTGACACCAGCATCCTTAAGGTTCCCTGCAGAATTCTCCACCATCCTCCACTGAGGACCTTACTCACCCTCGTCGAAGCTGCCTATTCTGTTGGAACTCAGCTCACCACACACCATGTTCTTTCTTCTCAGGATTCTGTAGACGACTCATTCCTTCCTTCATTCAGTAAATGCTTAAGTATTTTCTAGGTGGTGGTGACCCTAGGGCACAGTGACAAATAAGACGGTGGTACTGCCTTCATGGAGCACAGGCTGGGAGGGGGGAGATGGACACACGAGGGCCCCAAATATGACAGGTGCAATGGCAGGAGCCTGGACATGGTACAGGGGGACATAAAGGAAGGTAAAGTCAATGTATTCTGCAGACAAATTATTTCAAAGAGGCTTCAGGGAGGAGGTGACAGCTCAGATTAAACATGAAGCATGAGCAGCTGATGTCGGGTTTGCAGGAGGAGAGGTGGACTGGGGGTCAGTGTGGGAAACAACATCCAGGAGCAAGAACTAGAACGAGCAGAATCACAGTAGCACGTGCACATGCATGTGCATTCTCCAGATTCTAGGCAGTAGGGGACAGCCTGATCACAATCGTTACAGTAATCAGATGGGAGGCCATTGGACTGAGGTGGCTCTGATGCCCTGGGTTCCTACCCAAGCAAACTGAAACCTGACTCAGAATTTAAAAGAAAAAGGAACTTAACACTCTGCCAATCACAAGAAGACAACATGGCGTTAGTTATGTTGTCTTGAACTTCCTACAAAGGTATTTCTAATAAGGCGATTGCTCAAACTTTAACCAACCAAATCATTTCCTTGCCCTGCTTCTGCATTCACCCCATAAAAGCTCTCTCCTAGAGCCTCTTTGGCGGAGCCCCAACTTGCATTTTGGAGCTGTCCAATTTGCAAATCACTGAAGGCTCAAAGAAACTCTTTAATATTTTAGTGTGCTTCAGTTTATCTTTTAACATAGTGTATGGGGGCTGTGTGTGTGTTGTTGGGGAAGAAGTACACAGGGAGGTGCATTAAGCAGGGACCAGATTCTGCAGGGCTTGTGAGACATGCTAGAGAGGCTGGACTTCATCCTATGTGCATCAGAATCCCTGGGGTCTATGACTTGCAGACTGCCATGTCCTCATCAGCGACTCTGGTTCAGTAGGGCTGGGGGCGGGGCGTTTGTGTGTCTGACAAGCAGCCCAGTGATTCCGATGCACACGGTCCTGGGAGCCCTGCCTACTATGGGACAGGCAGAGCCTGCGGACAGCACCTTGACTCAACCCCACTGTGTCTAACAAGGACAAAAGCCAGCTGCACTTGGTGGAGTTCACGTCCTCATCTCCTAAAATCAAGGTTCAGAGACTCAGAGAATCAGGGCTTGGCTCATGCTCTACCCTCACTCACAGAGGAGGCTCTGAGCTGAAGGAGCTTGCCTGCAGTTGCAGCCCATGTCTTCCAGTGGCAGAGCCGCTCCCTGCACCACACTGCCACAGCCAGGGCTGGAGCGCCACAAAACAGCATGCTCAGAAAAGTCACCTCTGGCTCCCCGCTGACTGTCAAGGCCCAGGACCAGGACCGGGCAGCTGAGAGAGCCCCTGCTGTTCTTCCTGAAGGGCATTTTAAGCCAGTAAAGTGCTCTTGGGCACCAGTGGTATGGATCTGTAGTGATGACAGTGCAGGCGCAATGACAGGAGAGAGCTGGGGTCAGGCAAGATCCTTCCCCCAGCCTGGAATTACAGCACAAAAGGGTTACCCCATCAACAAAGAACGTCATTAAGTACTTTGCATTTTATAAAGGGTCTTAAAGTACAATCGCTTGTATAAAGCCACCTTGAAGTGCATTGCTGGGCAGACTTTAAGTCTATAGAAGGTTAATAGAAGTGTTTCAGGAGTCTGTGTTGGACCCCTTCCAGCGATGGGAAACACTATTTAAGGCAGACTATTCTGTTTGAGATAGTCTGGAGTGCAAACTCCTTTGCCAGGCTCTGTAGACACGGGGCTCTACGCTGTCCACAGCAGAAAGGGGCCTCTGCCCTGAGCGCCCCTGTCAGGAGCTGGGGAGAGTCTAGCTCTGCCAGTTGCAGAGCTCACTGTGTTCAAAGAAAGCAAACCATTTATTGGGGAAACTTAGCTAATTAGCAGCAGTTCATTTCTTGTGCACTAGTGCCCCCTACTGGCTAAACATAAATATTGCTGCTCCCGCAGAGAGTCCTCTAAGTTGGAACACTCCCAATTTAACATATTCAGACTTTCTATCTTTGAAATCAAAGCACCTTCAAAATCCATGGAGAAGAGGGTGACTTATTCCATAATAGGTGCTAGGGGTCAACTGTATGGAGGGAGGGAGAATTTAAGTAGATTACTCCTTCACATAGTACACTGCTATGAATTCCTTTAAAGAGTTACTTATAAAAATATACAAGGAAAGAACTAGGAGAAAATAAATGTGGATGCACATTAATCGATTTATAGTGAAAATACTTTATAAATGTGGAAGCAAAATAAGATTTCATAAAGGAAGATATTAATAAATTTGACAAGGGAAAAGATGTCATTTCTTCCTGGCAGTTGTCTGAGACTGAAATAGACCTAGGATGGAGCTTTGTGTGCAGGAGACTTATAGGGAGACATCTGAGAGGGAGTGAGTACCAGGATGGGCAGAGGAAAACGCTGAACTGCAGTGTAATTGCTGCAGGGCTGGGATGGCCCCTTCAGCTGTCCTGAACCCGGGCCAAGGTCTCAGACCTTTTTATCCCTGTATGGCCCAGGGAGTGCCTCCTTGCTTTCGTGGGAATCTGGGTGATGTACAACAGCATTCACTACACCCGTGTCTGGTTGTGCCCACTTCACGCTGCCCTTGGCAACACCTACAACAGATAGGTTTGAATCTTTGCTACTGTCATGGCTAGAAAATTAAATATTGTTTTAATTTGTTAAATCATCTTTTTGTTTATGTATTTGCTGACTTTCTCCCCATATTTGTGATTTGCCTGATTTTCTGTTCTTTTTTCTACTGACTTTGGCTTCTTCTAATGGGAGTTTGAATAACACCATCTACAAAGGTAACCTGGGAACAAATTATGAGTTGAAGTCTCTTCTTTCATAAGAAGGATCTTTTTTTTTTTCGTTAAATTTTTATTTTGTCAATATACAATATATATGATTATTATGGCCCATCACCGACACCTCCCTCCCTCCTCCCTCTCTCCCCTCCCCCCCAAGAATGTCCTTTCCGTTTGCTTGTTGTAACAACTTCAAAAAAGTATAGTTGTTATATCTTCTTCCCCCCCCCCCGGTTTTTTTTTGTGTGTATGTGG
>NW_007728757.1:183096-197103 GCF_000696425.1 Galeopterus variegatus | reverse complement strand
AGGTATACCTTCGACTTGATGATTTCCATTCAGAAGGATCTTTTTTTTACTATAAAGCATAATTATAAAGCTTTAAATCTATTCTTCAAAAACTAAAAGTTTCACAGCCTACTTTATTCTTACCTTCCATTCCAACCAGGTATATTTATTGTAGTTCCATTTTCTTCCATTTTCTTAAAAACCTGAAGGTAACACCTCTGATGGATGCTAGCTGTCAACTGCTGAAATGATAGCCAAGTTCTTGTGAGAGAAAATTATCTTCTATCAAAAAAGCATTTAGCTCCATTTGTAGATGTTCAGAAATCTAGACATGATTGCTGAATCTTTTGTATCCCAAAGTACACATGGACAAGCCTTTTTTTTTTTTGTATTTTTGTTTTTTAATTAATTAATTATTTTTTATTGGTTATGAATATTCATGGAGTACAAAGGTGACTGTCATCACTTGTTCCCAGGATGTGATAGCCAGATCCATACTGGTAGCATGCCCATTACCAAATTATGGTTATACCCCACCCATGTCCCCCACCCAATTATCCCCAATCTCCCTTTCGCTCCCTCCTTCCCCCCAACTCCACTTTGTATCCCTAGGTCTGTTCTCTGCCTCTGCAAGTCCATGCACTACTGGAGTCTTTCTCTCCTTCCTTCTTTCTGTCTTAGCTCCCACATATGAGTGAGCACGTGTGCTATTGATCCCTCTGTGCTTTGCTTATTTCACTCAACGTAAGTTTCTCCAGGCTCGTGCATGTTGTGACAAATGGGAGAACTTCATTCAAGCCTTTTTTAAAAAAGAAACTTCCAAGAAAAAGTCATAACATGAGACTTTTCTTTATAATGAATATAAATTTCATATGTTGGTATAGTGAAAGTGTTTGGAGAAATGCTACTGTTAAATAGACTCAGTGAGACTGAAACTGTGAAAATATCCCCCCTCTAAGTAGAAGACAACAGACAATTCGAGACAGAAACAATGAAGCTTCCCATCTTTCACAACCATTTAATTCAATTTCACAAGTAACTGTTGAATGCCCACTCTCTGGAAGGCACTGACTAAGCTTGGGTGATTTATGTCTATATCCCTCAATACAGCATTCAAGGTCCTTCATTTTCTTGCTCAACCTACAGTTCTAGACCCTTCTTCAGCCATGTGGACCATGTCCCTTAAAGTGCAGCCATACAGGACACCAGGACAACCCCAGACGTGTCTCCCTGCCTCTGTGGCTCTGTTGATTGACCAGGGTCCCTCTAGCATGGCAGCTCAGATCTTCATTCTATGTAAACTTTTCACTTGCCTTCTGTCCCCAGCAAAAGTTCCCCTTCCTGCGCTATTTCCCACAGTAGTTTGTCCAACACCAACCATGGCCTTTCTGCAGTTTTTGACAAATTATTCTCTCCCATCCCTCATGAGGCCACAAAGAAGAGCTGTACCCTCCAAATTGTGCAACGTGTGGGTTATAGACATTGTAACAAACGTTTGTGAATGAACAAAGGTATAGATCTAGAAAGCATTTTGTTAGTTTACAAAATGTTTTTACAGGCTTGAGGCAATTTAACTATCACAACAGTCCTGCACACTCACAGTGTTATATTCCATTTTATGTTGGAGAGAGAGAGAGAAAGAGGAAATTAAATAGGTCCCTGCCTTCAAGAGGTTTACAAACTAGTAAGGGAAACAGAGGTATTGTAAGCACTTGACAGTAACAGAAATCTAAACAAGATACCGCAGAATCAGATTTGGGGGCCAAGAAGTAAAAGGGATGAATTCCAACTTAAGGGGAAGGTAAATAATATTCATTTTTATGTTCCCATGAGTGAGAAAAATCCCGGCAATAACATGAACACACCACACAGGGGCAGAAGCAGCACATTAAAATTAGGATTTAATATTCCTCAACCAGTATGTGCCTGTTCATAATTCTACCTTGGGTGGAGACATGGTAGGAAAGAAGGGCCCTCACATTTCTTGAGTGCCTACTGCATGCAAGAAGGTTCGCAAGGGATATGTCAGTTAATCCTCTAGCACAATTAATCCTGTAAGAAATTCTTACCTGTCCTTCCCAAAGCCACCCCCAACAACTTGTCCCCTGCCCGCCCATGTCACTTCCTAGCCCCCACCCTAGCCCCATGATGTGACTTGTCCAAGGTCACACACATGGTCAGCAGTAGCACTGGGATTCGAACGGCTGTTTTTATTTCTTTCATTTCCTTTACTTTGGTTCCTTTTTTTCACACTTTTGAAATTACACAAATAATACAAAAATGCATTCTTATTGTTAATAAAGACATTACAGATAAAACATATGTCACCCTAACTTGCACCCAATTCCACCCCCCACATACACAAATGCTTATATCGGTTTGGAGTGTCCCTTTCCAAACTTTTGTTCATGCATTTGCAAACATATAGATATTTATTTAAACACAAATGATTTCACATTGAATTATTATTTCACTGCAGTGATGTATTTATGGACTTAAAATATATTTTATAATGAAACATTATATTTGAAATTTGAGGACATATAGGACTTGCTGCAAAATAATCCACTAGGGTGGAAGGAATTGGGGCAGGAATAGATGAAACAAAAGGGGGTCTTGGATTGATCATTGCTGTAGCTGGATGATGGCTGGGTTCATTATACTGCAATTTACTATGATAAAAATGTTTTAGATACTTCCTTGTAGACGTCCAGTCTCTACTTAGGAGATAGGAAAGCGGAAAGAGTGACACTTCCACCTTTACAACAACAAGACAAATGCTGGACAATCTGTACATTCATAAGTGATCCTAAGCCCATCAGAGGGCCGAGGTCACAGGGCCACCAGCTCACTTGAAACCTAAGAAGAGACAGGCACCTCCAAAGAGAAACAGGAAGTACGCACTTGCTTTAATGATGCCAAATGTCACTGGACACCAGTAAGAAAAATCATCTAGAAATTGGTAAGAAAAAGAAATAAAAGTCATAGAAAGGAAGAAATAAAAATGTCTTTATTTGCAGACAATGTGAATTGCTATGTAGAAAATACCAAAAAAACTACCAAAAAAAGCTACTAGAACTAGTGATTTTTACAAAGTCACAGTTTGTTCCTTTGCATTGCTTTGCCCCCCATGGATTTGTCACCCCACTTCCCCTGGGTGATGGAGACACAAAGGATTACTCAAAGCCCATCTCTACTGAGCAGTGAGAGGCCCCAAAGTGGTTAATCTCCACTCAGGGTTGCTCAAGTGAAAGCCATCCCTTCCATTTGGGAAATTAATGCCAAATTGGGGTTCTTTTCCTGCACTTATTTTCCAGACCAGGAAGTTACAGGAAGAGAACAAAGGTGGGATTACAGTTTAACAATATAGGCTGGTAACTTTCAGTGAAACAAACCAGATGATATTCCAGTAGACAATTAAGTGGTCTTACCAACAACAGTTTGATCTTAGCAAACATTCATTCCTATAGCAATTGCTCAGTATCTTTACATAACAATCAGTAACTATTCTGTCTTTGAGCCAGCAACCTGCTGTGCCACAATCCTTATCTTACAACAGAGACTCATAGCCTGAGGGAAATTTCCAGTCCTTGCAAGGTCGATATTTGAAACTGCAAGGCTTTGGAAAACCAGGCCCTGTGAAGTACATATGCTTTATAGTATATTCCACAACAGTTAAAAATTAACATAAAAATCAGTTATATTTCTTTGCACTACCAGTGAGTAATTGGACCTTGAAATAAAAATAACAGTACCATTTAAAAGAGCACTAAAAATATAAAAATTTTAGGTGTAAATTACAAAATATGTGCAAGATCTGTAGGCTGACAACTGCAAAACACTAATGAAAGTAATAAAAGAAGACTTAAATAAACAGACATACAATGATCATGAATGGGAAGACTAAACATTATTAAGATGTCAATTCTCACTAAAATGATCTATAGATTTAGTACAGTTCCAATTAAAATCCTAGTAGTATTTTTTTTTTGTAGAAATTGATAAGGTGACTTTAAAATTTTTATGGAAAGTTAAAGAAAGAACTCAACTGGCAAAACAAACTGGAAGAAAGAGAGCAAATTTGGAGAACTCACACTATCAGATTTTCAGACTTACTATAAAACTGGTAGTTGAGACAGTTTGCTATGAAGAAAAGGATTAACATGTAGATTAATGGAACATACTAGAATATTCACAATAGACCAATATGTATCTGGTCATTTGATTTTTGGCAAAGTTCCAGAGACAACTTAATGGAGAGATGATAGTCTTTTCAACAAATTGTACTTGGACAATTGGATATCTCTACGCAAATAAATCATGTGGGATCTGAACCCTCGGCGGGAGCGCCTCCGCACTTCCCAAGCGGCGCACCAGCGCAGTGCGCCACCGGGCCGGCCCCTACATTTAGGTTTTACATTTAAAACCTAATATAACAATTCTTCCAGAAAAAAAAGTAGGAGAAAATCTTTATGGCCTTGGTTTAGGCAAAAAATGTCTTAGATACAACACTAAAAAGCGTAACCCATAAAAAAAGATATATGATAAATAGGACCTCATCAAAAGTCAGAACTTCAGCCCTTTGAAAGACATTGTTAAGAGAACAAAAAGAAACACAGATTGGGAAAAAATATTTGTATGCCACATGTCAATAAAAGACTTGTTTCAAATACATAAAGAATTTTTGGAATTCAAGAAACAAACAACTTAAAAAATAGACAAAAGTTTGAATAGACACATCATCAAAAAAGATATACAGGTAGTAAGTATGCATATGAAGGGATGCTCAACGTGCTCATCAGGGAAAAGAAACTTTGATCCAAAATGAGATAAAGCTACACACCTGTTAGAATGGCTTTTAGAAAAAACTCTGACAATAGTGAGCTCAGCAGGTAAGAATGAGGAGCAACTGGCACTCTCACACCTTTCAGCTGGGAATACAAAATGGTACAGCCACTTACAGTTTGGCATTTTCTTACAAAGTTAAACATACAGTAATCCCTCAGTATCTGTGGGGAACTGGTTCCATGGATGCTCAAGTCCCTTATATAAAATTGTTATTTTTGCCTTTTTTTTGGGGGGGGGGCGTATTTTGATCCATTGTTGATTGAACCCATGGATGCAGAACCCATGGATACAGAGAAGTGACTGCATTTACCATTTGATGTAATGACCCCACTCTAAGGTATTTATCCATGTGAAATTAAAACCATATTTATACTACAACTGTTCACAAATGATACCATTGGGAATGGTGGAGTAAGGACCTTACATAATAAATTTCCATCCCACTTTCAATAATATAACGACTAGACAGAAGATAAACAAGAAAATAAAAACCTCAACAATGCTGTAAGGTAACTATGACTGTCACTGAGGAAGACTAACATCTACAGAACGCTCCACCCAACAATAACAAAATGCATGGTCTTCTCAAGTGTACTCGGAACATTCTTCAGGATAGACCATAAGTTAGGCCATAAGACAAGTCTGAACACATTTTTAAAAATTAAAAACAAAGTATATCTTCTGTCCACAATGGAATTAAACTAAAAATCGCTAACAGAAGGAAATATTGAAAATTCACAAATATGTGGAAATTAAATAATACAATACTAAGTAATTAATGGATCAAACAAAAAATCACAGAAGAAATTAGGAAATATTTTGAGATGAATGAAAATTAAAACACAACATACCAAAATTTATGAGATGCATATAAAGCAGTGGAAAGAGGCAAATTTATAGCTCTAAATGCTTATATTCCTAAGGAAGAGAGATACCAAAATCAATAACCTAATCTTCCACCTTAAGACTCAGAGCCAACAGAAAGAAAGAAGTAATGAAGATTAGAGTGGAAGTTAATAAAATAGAGAATTTTTTTTTGAAAAAGAAAGGAAGAAAATCAGTGAAACCAAAAGTTGATTCTTTGAAAAGATTAAAAATATTGACAAGCCTTTAGATAAACTGGCTGAGAAAAAAAAGAGAGAGAGAGAGAGAGAGAGAAGACTCAAATTACTAAAATCAGAAATGAAAAGAGAGGACTACTGCTGATCTCTGAAAAACAGAAAGGATTATAAGGGAATACTGTGAACAATTGTATACCAACAAATTAGATAACCTAGATGATGTGGACAAAGGTCTAGGTCTTTGTGACCTTAGCCATCATGTTTAGGTAATGGTTTCTCAAATATGACACCAAAAGCACAAGCAACAAAAGAAAAAAAATAGAGAAATTGGGCTACATTAATATTAAGTTGTGCTGCAAAATATACCATCAAAACCATCATGTTAGGTAATGGTTTCTCAAATATGACACCAAAAGCACAAGCAACAAAAGAAAAAAAAAATAGAGAAATTGGGCTACATTAATATTAAGTTGTGCTGCAAAATATACCATCAAAAAAAGGGAAAAGACAGTCCACAGAATGGGAGAAAATATTTGCAAATCATATATCTGATGAGGGACTTGTATCCAGAATATATAAAAAAACTCTTACCAGTCAACAATAAAATGACAAGTCCCCAATTTAAAAATGGGTAAAGGATTTGAATATGCATTTCTCTAATTAAGATCTACAAATGGCCAATCAATAAGCACATGAAAAAAATGCCTGACATCATTAGTCAATACTTAGATCCAAATCACAATGAGACAGCATTTCATATCCACTAGGATGGCTGGAATCAACAAAACAGCAATAAGAAGTGTTGGCTAAGATGTGGAGAAATTGGAATCCTCATACACGGTTGGTGGAAACATGAAATGATGCAGCTATGTTGGAAAACAGTTTGACAGCTTCCAAAAGTTAAACAGAGTTACCTTAAGAGCTAGCAATTCTACTGAAACAGAATTGAAAATGCATATCCACACAAAAATTACCCATGAATGTTCACAGCAAAATTGTTCATAATAGCTATAAGTGAAAACAATCTAAATATCCATCAACTGGGGGATGGATAAATAAAACATTTCATATCCATACAATAGAATGTTTTCAGGCATAAAAAGAAATAAAGTAGTGATCCATGCTGCAACACTGATAAGCCTTGAAAACGTTAAGCTAAATGAAAGAAGCCAGACACAAAAGGCCACATATACTGTGAGTTCATTTCTATGAAATATCCTGAATAGGAAAATTGATAGAAACAGAAAATAGATTAGTGTTTGCCATAGGCTGGGAGGAGAAAAAAATCAGGAGTAAGGGCTAATGGATATGGGGTTTCCTACTGTTGAGACAAAAATGTTCTGGAATTAGATAATGATAAAGGTTGCACAATATGCTAAAAACTACTGAATTGTACACTTTTAAATGTTGTCAAGGTATTTTAGTTATAGCTCAATTTTTAAAAACTGTATGAATATTTATAGTGGCTTATTTGTAAGTCAAAGAAAGAGGAGGTGGAGGAGCAGGAGAGAGAGAGAGAGGAGAGAGAGAGAGAGAGAGAATCAACCTCAAGTGGGGAACAGATAAACAAGTTGATACATTCATACAATGGAATACTCCTCAGCAATGAAAAAAAGAATGAAACACACAACAACATAATTGTATCTTAGATTGATTATACTGAGTGAAAGTAGCTAGACCCAAAGGCCACCTGCTGAGAGAGTAGAACAGTGGTTCCCAGGGATGGGGGTGGGGGGTGGACTGGGAGAGGTTGGCCAATGGATACAAAATTACCATTCAAAAGGAGGAGTAAGTCCTGGTGCTCTATTGCACCATAGGGTGACTATAGTTAACAGTTAAGTTTTGTATATTACATAATAGCTAGAGGAGAGGCTTTTGAATGTTTTTGCCACAAAGAAATGATAAATGCATGAGATGATGGATACATTAACTACCCTAATCTGATCATTATACAACATCTATATGTGTCAAAACATCAGATTGTACCTCATAAGTATGTATGTCAATTAAATATGTCAATTAAATAAATAAATAATTTTTAAAAGTCTGTGTACTGTATAGTTCTATTTTTATGATATTTTTGCAAAGACAAAATTATAGGAATAGATTACAGATCAGTGGCTGCTTGTGGCTGGAGATGAGGGGAGAGGTTGACTGCAAAGGAACATGGGGGTACTTTCGGGGAGGGATGGGACCCTTCTATATCCTCATAGTGGTGGTGGTGGTTACACAACTGTCTGTTTGTCAAAACTTAGAACTATACAGTAAAAAGGGTGAATTTTTACTTTGTGTGCATTATACCTTAATAAAAAATATGGATAATTTTTCTTTAATGTCTTAGAGTTTTTACATGATAGAACATGGAGCACTGCCTCATTTTTAGAGTGCTGCATAAATTCCACACTGTATATACAGCCCAGTTGATTTATCTATTCTCTAACTGATGGTCACTAAAGTTTTTTTTTTCTTTTTCTTCCTTTTTCTCACTATTGCAGCATTGCTTCAGTAAATATTCCTGCACTTGCCTCCCTGTACCATGTGTTTTTACTTCTCTAAGACACACATCTGCAGATAGAATTCTTAGGTCCTGTCCTCCCCTTAGTGTCCTGCTGAACGTGGACAACACTTGGGGATTCTTCAGCACAGTGGCAGCCAGGAACCTTTCCTCTACAGCCCAACATGGGGCTGAATGCTGAGTACTGCAGCAGGGACTTGTCTCCAGCACCGTTGCCCTGCTCAGTGGATTGAATTGTCCTTCTGTGGCTCATTTATCTCACTTTCTGACAAAACGCCCTTTCAGGAGGTACCTGATAGATTTGATTCTAAAGCTGCATGGGATTTCTTTGGCAGCAATATTGATATTTTTTTAAAGCAATGCTGGGCAACCTTAGACCATAATCAATGTTTTTCTTTAACTATGCATGGATGATTTGTGCAACTTGTGTGTGTGTGTGTGTGTGTGTGTGTGTCTCATTGGAAACCTCCAGGAAAGAGTGGAAGCAACGGTTTCCCATGGTAATGTAAATACTACATATTTTTAATATATTGTTACCCACAGAGGTTTGAAACTAGGAGACACCTACTGTACCCATAAGGAAAGGAACCATGAATAAAGTATTCATTGTGGAATTCTCTGTGTCTGGCAGTTCCTAGCATGGAGTAGGTATGCAGTAACTGTTGAATAGATAATCCCTTCAGGCCATCAGTCCGATCCAGCCAGTCTATTTGAGTATTTACACCCACAGGCTTTGGAATCTGACAACCAACTGCTGTAACCTGAGAACTTTCTCCAACCCATGCTTTTCTTCTGAGCTCTAGAACTGCAGGACTGTCTGCCCGCCAGACATCTCCACTGGGACAACTCATCTATACTTCAACTGCCACATGCTTGAAAGTGTACTCGGTTCCCCTCTTCTGCTCCTCCTCCAGCATCTTCACCACAAGAAATGGCAAAACCACCCAGTCAGTTGGCCAAACCCTAAAACCTGTGTGTCATCCTTCTAGGTTACCCCCCATGCCCCATCAATTCCCAGTCCTAGTGAGTACACCTCCTAACTTTCCCTCATAAATTGTAGAGGATTCTTAAAGCAAATGTACTTCACAGGGCCTGGTTTTCCAAAGCCTTGCAGTTTCAATATTGACTTTGCAGAGGACTAGAAATCTCCCTCAGGCTATAAAGCCTCTGGTGTAAGATAAAGATTTATGGCAAAGCAAGGTTGCTGGCTCAAGGACAGACAGGTTACTGATTGTTATGTAAAGATACTGATAAATTGCTGTAAGAAGGGAATGTTTGCTAGATCAAGCTTTTTTTGGTGGATCACTTAATTGTCTAATGGAATGTCATCTGGCTTGTTTCACTGAAAGTAACCAGCCTGTAATGTTAAACTATAACCCCATCTATGTCCCCTTCCTGTAACTTCTTGGTCTGAAAAATAAACGCAGGAAGAGAACCCCAATTCGGGATTAATTTCCCAAGGAAGGGATGCCTCTTGCTTGAGGGTTCCGGGAAAGATTAACCACTTTGGGGTCTCTCACTGCTCAGAAGAGATGGGCTTTGAGTAATCCTTTGTGTCTCTGTCACCAGGGGAAGTGGGTGACAAATCTGTGGGGGGCAAAGCAACAATGAATGTCTCTGGAAACCACTGTATTCTCTCCATCTCATCATAACAGCCATGTCCTGGCCATGTTCCAGAATGACCATATCCTCTTCCCAACTGATCTCCTAACTTCTGTGCCCTCCTTCATGCCATTCTCCAATTACAAAACAGTGTCATCTTTTGAAGGATGCCTGATTAGCGCCCTGCAACACCTGCTTAGAATAAAGTCCCAGCTCTTCTGTGTGGCTTCCACGTCTGCCACGGTCTGCTCCTCATCCACCCCTCCAGCCTCACTCCACACCCCTCTGCCCTCCCTCCCTTGCTCTCTGTGTCACCTTTGCCTTTGCCAAGTCATCTATCAGGTCTCAGTAAGAGACTTCTTTTTCTGAGAAGCCTTTTCTGTCCCCCAGTTTTGGGTTTTCCTGTCCTGTGTGTACCTGTAACACTTGGCACATTCTAGATCTTTTCAAAACACATTTCACTTCACTGTTTATTTCATTATTTGGTTCTTCTGCTTGACTATGAGCTCTATGCAGACAGAGGGCACAAGTACATTCTTAGTATTTTGTCTCCAGAAGTTACTACAATTCCTCTCAGAGTAAGTAAGAATAATGTAGGAAGTGGGAGAGGAGGACAGGGAGAAAGAAGGGGGAGAAAAGAAGAATAAAGGGAGAGGGGAAGGAGCAGAAGAAGGAAGAAAGTGCTCAAGAAATATTTGTTGGATGGATGGATGGATGGATGGATGGATGGATGGATGGATGGTGGATGGATAGTACATGGATAGACGGTTGACAGATCTGGGTTTTGAATCTCTACTTGGCCACCTAATAATCACTGGAATGTGATGGTCATTAGTGCTACTCACGGACACCCAAATCTCTCATTTTTCTGAGTATCTGGTAGACCTCACTTCATGACTCTCTTGTGTGTACACAGGGCCATGTAGCTACTTCTTGTCAATGAGTTGTGAGCAGAACAGATCTATATCACTTTTGTCTTAGGGCAGTGTGAGATCTTCTAATGTTTTTTTCCCTCTGCAGGGCAGCTGGCCACATTCAAGGCGGTGTCTGCTCCATCAGCCTGGGTCCTTGAGTATCTCCTTCCCCTCCTTCTTGGGTATGATAAGCAGAGCTCCCCTGCCAATTTGCTGTAAATATGTAGCATGAATGNTTGTGAGCAGAACAGATCTATATCACTTTTGTCTTAGGGCAGTGTGAGATCTTCTAATGTTTCTTTCCCTCTGCAGGGCAGCTGGCCACATTCAAGGCGGTGTCTGCTCCATCAGCCTGGGTCCTTGAGTATCTCCTTCCCCTTCTTCTTGGGTATGATAAGCAGAGCTCCCCTGCCAATTTGCTGTAAATATGTAGCATGAATGAGAAATAACACTTGTTTTAAGCCACCGAGACTTTGCAGTTGTGTGCTGCATAACCCACCCCTACCCTGATTGATACAGAGCCTGAGTAAGGTAGTTAACCTTGTGAGTCACAATTTCCTTTTCTGTAAAATGGAGATGATAATATTGCCTTAAGGATTGAATAAGGCAATTGCATATGGTACATAATCCAGTGCCATTCTGCTCCACTCTCCAGGGCCTTCTCTCCAAGTGCTGACATCTCCCTGGGTTACTCTTGTGAAGCCAATCAAAGGTTTCCTTGGCTCTGGGATCCTGCAAAACTTGTCTGAGAGTTCAATACTCTGCTCCCCCAGCCCCAGCTGACCTGTCATTATTTCCTCCCCAGTTCTCTCCTCTTTCCCTAGGCAATTTTATCTGCTTTTGTCCAGAAACTAGCTCTTATATCATCCTGAATTCTGCCAAATTCCATTATTTATGAGATATTCTTTGTGCACTGAGTTTTTCAGGGTTTGGCCCTTAAGGTTCAAAGACGAACTTTTGGAACTTAAACAAAATGCTTGCTTTTACAATTGATGAAACCTTGGCTTTCACAACTGTTGTGTCAGCTGGGAGTATAAAAATAATGTATTTGGAAACTCAATTGATGACTGTTTCCTCAGAGATTGGTCCTTCCCCTGAAGCCGTAAGCCTCAACCACCTTGTTTACTTTTAGGGGTGGAAAGATTGTAGGTAAAAAGGAATTACCTAGAATAAAAAATATGTACCACAGTATTCCAAAATGTTATCCTGCCACCTTATTTAGCAGCAGAATGATAAATAATATCAACCTCCATATGCACGTAATGGACAGGTGAGCCTGATGTCTGAGCTAAGATACTGAACTCTGATGAGAGTTTTCACAGACAAGGGGCATTTCTGATTCCATTTTCAATCATGGAAGAAAAACTTGCATTTGATAACATTCTATCCATTGACTTCATCTTTTTCTCTAAGAAATAGGATGTGCTAGAGACATATTGACTGCAAGGAACAGAAACCTCCAGATGACCTCGAACACAAATGGACTTAATGAAATGGCAAAGGGGAGCTCACAGATATCAAGTGTGAAGAGTACTAGGAAACTGGAAATGTGCCAGCTTCCTGCTTCCTACTGGCTATGCGCGGACGTGGTGGGGTGCCTCCCAGATCACGTGGTTGAGGGCAACATGAGGGATGAGGGAATAACAAGACGGAAGGAACCTGGACCCCAGAAACTTTACAGAGTAGAGCCAGCAACCCAACCTGAGCTGTCTTGTGACAAAGAATAGACTTCAGTCTTGCTTAAGTCACTGTTATTTTTATTGTCTACCATAGCAGCTGAACTTGTGTCCTAAATATGCACTCTCTCAGTTCCCTCTGCCTCTAACTGAGCCCCCCTCTGCATCTGTCTCTCCCAGGCTGGGAGGCTTCTCATCTCTTGTTCTCTACTTGCCTTCTGTGTCCTCTCTCAGTGCAAACCCAGCACAGGTCCCCACGGCTGTCTACCCAGCTTCACATCTCAACGCTGAGTTACTGGGACAGGGAGCATCAAAAGGGCCCACATCTAGGCAGGCATCCAGTGAGCTATGGCCAGGGTTACAAGGGCTCCTGGTGCAATAACTACCCCCTTTCAGAGCTAAGCATGGAGTAGAGTCTCTAGAAAAGAAATTTGGGAAGGGAGCACATGATCAGCAATTCTAGAAGAGCAAAAGAACACAGTCCTCAGGCTTTCTCAACCAAACAATGTAGACCATTTGTGGAGCCCAAATTAATGTCATAAGAGATAGAGTAGAAATAGTTCCTGAGGATTCAGTAGGAGCAATTCACGGAATTCATCATCTCATTTGTTCTCACAACTATTAGTGACACAGGTACTATGATCGTCCCCATTTCACAAGAGAGAAAAGTGCAGCTCAGAGAGGTGAAACAACATGCACATTTGATAATAGGTAGAGCTGAGAGTCAACCACAGGTATTCTCACCCATGACCTTACATTACCTCTGAAAGGCTTGAGTCCAGCCCAACCAAAGGGGTGAAGTCTAGGGTCCCTCAACCAGCTGGTGCACAGCAGGGTGAGACCCTAATCCAAGCTTCTTAACATCTAGCTGGTGATGCATCTACCACACCAGACTCCTCTAAAGGTGTCTGGAGAAAACGCTGGAAAGTATTTTAACTTCAGTTGCCTTTCTTGTCCCACACACTGCTTCTGAGCCTGCAGTTACCACTTGCCATGGTTTGAATGTCTCCTCCAAAGCCCATGTTGAATCTTAATCCCCAACATGGCAGTGTTAAGAGATGGGACTTTTAGGAAGTGACTGGGTCATGAGGGCTGTGTTCTTATGAATGGAGTAATCTATTCATGGATTAATGGATTGATGGACCAATGGGTCATCACAGAAGTGGCACTGGTGGCTTTATACGGAGAGGAAGAAGCATGTTAGCACGCTTTTGCCCCCTCCCCATGTGATGCCTTACACCTCAGGACTCTACAGAGAGCTCCCATCAAAAACAAGGCCCTCACCAAATGCACCCTTTCTTTTTCTTTTTCTTTTTATTTTTTTTAATCTTCTATTAGATCTTTTTTTTTTCTTTAAATTTTTATTTTGTCAATATATAATGTGGTTGATTATTATGGCCCATCACCGAAAC
>NW_007728757.1:179127-182598 GCF_000696425.1 Galeopterus variegatus | reverse complement strand
CCTGGGGTGTACAACTCTGAGAGAAGGCAGGATATCCATAATACCTGACTGTGCTCCACCAAGTGGCAGGGAGCTCCTCCCAAACAATGCCAGGTGGGGTCTTTTTGGCAACGCCAGTGGTCCAAACATTCATGCCCAAGCCCACCCCTCGTGACTGGCTGATGTCAAGGTTGGTTTACACGAGTGGAGGATGAAACAAAGAGGTCCCTAGCTGGGTTATATGATAGATCTATCTGCAAATGCACCCTTTCAATCTCAAACTTCCCAGCCTCCAAAACTGTAAGAAATAAATCTCTTCTTTATAAATTACCAAGTTTTAGGTATTCTGCTATAAGTCACAAAACAGACTAAGATACCACTGTAGCAATTGAAAAATAGTTTTTGATTGAGTCCAACTGGTGTGATATGGACAAGGGTCCTTGACATTGCTACTTTCTGACCCTTTAGCTGCAAAACATCCTCAGGGTCTCTTCCAAGTCCTCCCCAGGATGGGATGGACAGAAGTGTGACCAGGTTGGCAGGCCAAGAAGGCATTCATGATGCTAATGCAGGCTCACTTGGACTGGAAGCCTCCATAGATTACCAAAGTGATGATTTCAGCTTGGGAAACAGTTAGCTAATCAGCATGATTATCCATCATTGGAAATCAAGGTCCTTGTCCGAAGATTCTCTCCTGCTTCCAGGCCTCCTGGGGTGTACAACTCTGAGAGAAGGCAGGATATCCATAATACCTGACTGTGCTCCACCAGGTGGCAGGGAGCTCCTCCCAAACAATGCCAGGTGGGGTCTTTTTGGCAACGCCAGTGGTCCAAACATTCATGCCCAAGCCCACCCCTCGTGACTGGCTGATGTCAAGGTTGGTTTACACGAGTGGAGGATGAAACAAAGAGGTCCCTGTGGAGATGCTGAGGATAGTAATTCTTTGTGGTGGCCTGGATATTTACTTGGGACATCTGTCCACAGGACACCGTGAGCCAAACACCAGAAGTGGGCCAAGCAAGCTGTATGCTTTAAGGGCACACTGAAAAAACAAGGGCCTGGAGCCCTGTGAATATATCAAAAAATGCCAATTAACTATTAAACTAAGAATAAGAATAGCCTATTTTATTAAGCATGTCCTATGTGCAGGTACTGGGACAGGCACTTTCCACAGGTCACCTCATGTAATATTCATGACAACCCTGTGATATGCTGTCATCATTCCCACTTTACGAGTGAGGAATCTCTTTGGATTCCATCCAACATCCAGAGCTGGGCATGGTGATGCCACCTGTCCGATCTCAGCACAGTATGTTTATAAAATATGGAAAATTCCATATGCCTCTGGACATCCTGCTTCAATCAGAGAACTTGCCTTTAATCTTTGTGCCAGGATAAATAGCCTCTCGCACCCCATACACATATGGGCACAAAATGCCATCATTAGAAAATGAAATTTCCAAAAATGAAATCAGATCCAGCTCTGAACTCCTCTCATAAAAGCTTTCAAAAAGTTCAACATCCATCACTGGAGGACTCTCTTGTACCCCCTTCAGTTATACCAGAACCCCCAAAGCTTACACAGACCATAAAACTGGGGAGAGACCTTTCTCCTCGGTGGTACCTGTGCTCAGTATCCCTGTCAATGGTGGCATTTGTGGGAACAGTGCCTGTATTAGTCTGTTTCTGTTGCTTATAACTGGGTAATTTATAAAGAAATGAAATTTATTTCTTACAGTTTGGAGGCTGGGAAGTCCACGGTCCAAGGGCACATCTGGAGAGGGCCTTGGTTGTGACTGTCTATAGCAATGAAGGGTGTCTGATGGAGTTTGGATGTATTGTCCTCCCAGAACTCATGTGGAAATCTGATCCCCAATGTGACAGTTTGAGTCACGGGGGCAGATCCCTCGTGAATGGATTAATGCTCTCCCTGGGCATGGGGGTAATGAGTGAGATCTTGCTCTATTGGTTCCCAGCAAGAGCTGGTTGTTTAAAAGGCCCTGGCACCTCCTCTCTCTTGCTTTCTCTTGCCATGTGATCTGCTTGTACCTGCTGCTTTCTGCCATGAGTAGAAGCAGCCTGAGGCCCATGCCAGAGGCAGCTGTCCCGGAATCGTGAGCCAAAGAAACCTCTGTTCTTTATAAATTCCCTAGTCTCAGGTACTCTGTTATAACAATACAGAACGGACTAGTACAGGGTCATGTGGCAAGAACGGGCTCAGCAAGAGAACTGAGCTGCTCATTTGCTGTCCTAATTTTAAAGCCATCAGAACAAGGACCATTACTCAGTGAATGGACCAATGCATTCACTAGGGCAGAATCCTCACAATCGAATCACCTCTTAAAGGCCCCACCTTTCAATTAACATAATAGGATTCCCCACTCTCTTCACACTGTGACAATGGAGATAAGTTTTCAACACACGAACCTTTGGGAGACACAGTTGACACACAGCAGAGCCCATGCACTCCAGGAACATGCATAGTCAGCCTCTTTCTAAGCTCACACTTCATACCCTTTCTTGAAGCTCTGAAATAAGCAACTCCTACCTTTATCAGAAGAACAAGCTTAATGATAAAGCACAAAAGTTATTCAATCCTCTTAGAGGCAAGGAAGCCTCCAACTTGGAACTGAAAGCCTGGCTGTCTCTCCTATGGGGGAAGGGGAGACACTTCACTTTAGCTGAAGAGTCTTCAGCAGCCAAAGAAGCCAGACACCAATTAATTTCTCAAATATCCTGTCACATCTGTTTTAGCTACTGGGCTTTTTGAACAAAGTGTACCAGGGCTAAAAATAAATGGTTGGAACAACTAGAGCCCACTATTTGCATCTTACAAATGAGAAAGGAAGAGTCACCCCCAAGGACTCTGAGCCGCCAGAGAAGCTCATTAGAATCTTCAACGTTGCCCAACTCTGGGCTCAAAAGCCCAGCGACTGCTAGATCTTGGTTTCTAAACACCAAACACCAATCCCACTAAAAGAATCCACAGCTCTGTGGGAAAATGACTGTCCTCCAGGTTGGGACAAGAAAAGTATGACATGGGCCTATAATATCTAATTATCTCTGAAAAGTAAATAAATGCTCAAAAAAACCTGATGGAAACATAAAAAGAACTCAGAAACCAACTTAGTTAAATTCGAATGGGCTACCAATGACAAAATCTGAAACAATGTGAGTATCAAAAGAACAATAGTTGCTATGAACTGAATCAGGCCTCCCCAATTCTTATGTTGAAGCCCTAACCCCCAACTGAGGGTATTCAAAGATGGGGCCTTTAAGAGGTGATTAGGGTTAGATGAGATCATGGTGGAGAGGGCCCTCATGATGAGATTAGTGCCCTTGTTAAGAAGAGACACCAGAGGCGCAGAGGCGGAGTGAAGCGCGCCAGACCGGCCCAACTCTGCAAGCTCTGTGAGTCACCCCCAGCCCAGCCCCACTTGCGGGGCAAAGCCCGACTGCTCCCCGCCTGCCTGGCCCCCGCCCACCACACCA
>NW_007728757.1:165958-178127 GCF_000696425.1 Galeopterus variegatus | reverse complement strand
TCTCTCTCTCTCTCTCTCTCTCTCTCTCTCTCTCTCTCTCTCTCTCTCTCTCTCTTTGCCACATGAGGACACTATGAGAAGGTGGCCATCTGCAGCCCAAGGAGAGAGCCCTCACCAGAGCCCAGCCATACTGCCACATCAACCTTGGACTTCCAGCCTCCAGAACTGTAAGAAAATAAATTTCTGATTTTTAAACTATCCAGGGTATGGTATTTTGTAATGGCAGCCCTAGCAGACTAAGACAATAGTTAAAAAAAAAAAATTATAATCCTTTGAATAAAAGAAGAATCCAGGTGTCAATACAGATACGAATAGATAAAAAACAGCCACCCAACCAAATAAATATATATATAAATAAATAGGGGAGAAGGAAAAACTCTTTCTTACAGCAGTAGAAAGAATAATGGAGTTAGCAAATTGCCATTTTTTAGTAATAGCTGAATCAGGCAAGGATCATCGCTGGATGCTAAACCCATTGTGAAAGTTTAATGAGGAATAAAATAGACTGTTCAAGGTCCTCACAATGAATTACTAATTTAAAGGGGTAAATGGCAACTTCACAGTGGAGAAACCACCTTAACCAAGTGATCAACGTTAACATCGATCGTGGGATAAACTGACCACGTGTGCCTCCTGATGAGACACGCAACGAGAAGAACACAGCCCCACTTATGGGGTCTCCTGCCAAAAATGCGTACCCTGCATCTAATCTTATGGGAGTCTCAGAAAAACCTGATGAAGGGACAGTCTACTAAACAGCAGTGCCGATGTCAAGAAAAACAAAAACTAACCAACCGTTCCAGACGAAAGGAGACTAAAGAACAGTAAAAATGAATGCAATGCTTTAATTTAGGATCCCAGAGCTGGATCCTAAATTACAATAAAAATGACCCTAAAGGACATTATGAGACGATTGGTGAAATCTGAATAATTTTTATAAAATAGGTACTGGTATTATATCAGTGTTAAATTGTCTGATTTTGATAAGTATACTACTGTAAGAGGAATATCCTTGTTCTTAAAAACATGTAATAACTATGGGTAAAGATGCACAGCATCTGCAACCTCACTCTCAGATGGTTCAGAAAATTCATGACATGGATATGTATATATAAAGAGAATAACAAATGCAGCAAAATATGTATAATTGATGAATCTAGGTGAAGGGTACATATGAGTTCTTTATACTATTCTTGTGACTTTATGGTGTTTCAAATTAAACCCAAACAAAAACTTCCCAATAAAATCTAAAGATAATTCTATTTACCTATATGTAAGGGGGAAAAAGCTAAATTTAGTCAAACAGTGAAAACTTCCACGCCTCAGTAACTAAGTAGGTCTACATTTATGTTGGGGTCACACTATGGAAATAGCAGCTGGTGATGGTAGTTTTTCAAGTCATTTCCAAATAGTCGGAGGAGAAAGAATGCTGAAAAGCAAATCTTAACAAAAATTCCCAGTGCTTTTATATTACAACCACCCTCTCCCCAAGAATCAACTTGAGTTCTTATAAGTCAAGTTCTCTTTCAACTGCAAATGGCAGAAATTCAATTCAAAATGGCTTAGCAAAAGAGAAGATGTATTGGCTCACTAAGCTGCAAGTTCCAGGGCTCCAGACTTCCAGGAGATCAGAGGGGGTTGTCATAAATCTGTCTCACTCTGTCTTTCAATTTAGATTACTTCTGCTTTCGGGTAGGCGCTCCCTTCTTAGGGGCAAGATGCTCCCAGCAGCTCCAGAACTTCTGCCAGCTTCATGGCCTCAAGGAAAAGGGAAGCTCTTTTTTCCTAGCAGTTTCAGAGAAAATATTGTTTGACTCTTATTGGAATAATATGTTTGTCCCTGAGAGATTGTGAGATGTAATCGCTGATTATCCAGGTTTGTGTCATGGAGTATCCCTAAGACTGAGAAGTTGGGAGGTGCAAGAGCTGTCAACCGGGCCTAGTCACTCTGTGTGACCATTGCGAAGGTCTCCTCCCTAAGGGAAGAGCAGGGTCCTTAGAGCAGAAAAGGCCAGGATGGATGTTAGGCGGGAAAAACAAAAGATACCAACCACATCTGCCCTTTGACTACCTGCTTCCACATAGCACAGTCTTCTCATACCCTCAAAACACCTGCACCAAACATCATGCAACAAATCACATACAATCAAACATTGCTCCCTTCCCTACCCCAAAATAGAGACAACCTAAAGTCACACCCATATCCACATCCAAATCTGCAATCTCTGGACGAATTTCATTAATTTTGATTCAATCTGGATGTAATTTCTGGAGGACCAGCAACATATGGCTGAATGATAAATTAACTCCCCCACCTACCATATTTCTTGTACCACAGTAGAGAGGAAAACAAAGAGAAATTGCAACAAAAGTCCCTTTGGGAAAAGGGGAAATAACATTAGACTGTCACTCCATGGTATTTAGTTGATGCATAACGGTGAGGACTTGCTCCTGGCCGTGGACGAGCTCCCCGACTAGCACTTCTGGCTGTTGCTTCTCTGCTCTCTGGGAGAACCCTCTCATCTACTGACCATCACTGCTGTATCATGAAGGATGGAGTCACAGGTCTTTGGCAATCTAATTCTCACTGGCGGAGGTTCACGGCTTCATGATTGCCTCGGGGGTTGAGCAACTCAGAGTTTTAGTTTTGCAGGATAAGAGTTTCTCTGGAAGTTCAATGACTTATGAGCTCATTAAGATTCTGTTCTACTTGTTTCAGGACAACCCCTTGGACCAGTATCCGAAGCTAGAACTCTCCTTGAGGTGTAGTCCTTGTATCCAGGCCATGACTGGGGAAATTCTACAGATTAGAGCCAGGATTTCTTCTATTCTCCGTCTACCACAACCATCCTTCAACCGTGTGGCCTCCATCTCGGCAAGGTAACCGGGGAGGTGAGCATGCTCATCTGCTCTCTGCCCAGGCTCAATCCCAGTGGGGTCTGTATGTGCAACCCTCACCCTTGCCAGTAGCACAGATGAGGGCATGAAGGTGATGCCTGGGAGGAGTTGTGGGGGTGAGGTGGATGCCACACTTTTCCAGGATGCCTTCATATCTTGCTCTGTTTCTTTCCCCAAAATAATTTGCTTAAGAATCAGAGCTGGCTTTTCTAATTCAGTAAAGAGAAAGATTATCTGACTCTCAGTCAACTTGGATTATTGACCACAGGCAGAAAAAGCCTCTTTTGGAAAAGCCAGATTTTATTCTCTCTCATCACTTGGATGGGCCAGCTGCCAAAAAAGCTCATCTCTTTCTTGTAAGAACGTACTGAAGTCCACAAGAAGCAGCCAACATGCTCCAGTATCCTTTTTTCTGTCTCATAAAGTCCAGCACTAGTAGGCACATGGCCCCAGCCCCAGGGTGAGCAAGCACCTCCCAGCCAGCAGATTGTCTCCTGAGTAACAGGGACTGCCAACTTCCCAGCTGCAGGTGGGACAATTCTCGTTGTTCTACACCACTCACCATTCAGCTGATTCCTCATTTTAGATTCCATCACTTGCAACACC
This sequence comes from Galeopterus variegatus, assembly GCF_000696425.1. Classification (NCBI taxonomy): domain Eukaryota; kingdom Metazoa; phylum Chordata; class Mammalia; order Dermoptera; family Cynocephalidae; genus Galeopterus; species Galeopterus variegatus. The sequence goes on along the minus strand of NW_007728757.1, from coordinate 174,623 downwards.
CCGCTTCAGCTAACTACTTTAACATTGAGTCAGATCTTCTGGTTGCAAGAGACAAAACTCCAATTTATATTCTCTGTTAAGTGAGAAGTCCAGAGATAGATATGCCTTCAGGCACCATAGGATCCAGGGGCTCAAAAATTGCTACTTCATCTCTCAGCTCTGCTTTCCTATGAGTTGGCTTTGGTTGGAAAAGACAACTTCTCTTTCCAGTTAAAATTTCAGGGCTGATGTAGTTTGGATGTGTTGTCTGCTCCAAAACTCATGTGGAAATTTGATCCCCCCTGTGGCAGTGTTGGAAACTGATTGAGTCATAGGGGTGGATCCCTCATGAATGGATTAATGCTCTCCCTGGGGACAGGGGATTAATGAGTGAGTTCTCACTCTATTAGTTTCCACGAGAGCTGGTTGTTTAAAAAGACCCTGGCACCTCCTCTCTCTCTCTTGCTTCCTCTCACCATGTGATCTGCTTGTACCCACCGGCTGCCTGCCACTTTCTGTGATGAGTAGGAGCAGCCTGAGGCCCGTGCCAGATGCAGCTGTCCCAGAATTGTAAGCCAAATAAACCTCTGTTCTTCATAAATTACACAGTCTCAGGTATTCTGTTATGGCAACACAAATGGACTAATACAGAAAGTTGGTACCAGAAGTGGTGTGTTGCTATACAGCTACTTGAAAATGTGGATGCAGGTTTGGAACTGGGTATTGGGCAAAGGTTGGAGGAGTTTGGAGGACTTAGAAGAAGAGAAAAAGATGAGGGAAAGTTTGGAAGATTTTAGAGATTGGTTAAATGGTTGTGACCAGAATGTTGATAGAAATGTGGACAGTAAAGATCATGAGGATGATGAGGTCTCAGATAGAAATGAGGAACTTATTGGGAATTGGACAAAAGATAACCCTTGCTACACCATAGCAAGGAACTTGGCTGCATTGTGTCTATGCACTTGGACTTTGTAGAAGGTGGGACTTAAGAGTTTTGAACAAGAATGCTTGGCAGAAGATATTTCTAAGCAGCAAAGCATTCAGGAAGCTTCATGGCTACTTGCAACAGCCTATGCTGAGTTATGGCAGCAAAGGCATGAAGTAAAGCCAGAATTTAAAAGGGAAGCAGAGTATAAAGATTTGGAAAATTTGCAGCCTGGCCATGCAGTAGAGAAGCAGAAAGCAGGAGAAAAATTCAAGGGTGAAGCAGATAAGCTGCTTGCTAAAGACATTAGCTTGGTGGTGAGGCAGCCAGATGCTAATTATCAGGACAATGGAAAAAATGCCCTGAAGGCATTTCAGAAGTCTGGAAGGGTGCCCCACCCATCACAGACCCTGAGGCCTAGAAGGACTGAGTTGTCCTAAGGGCAGACCTGGGGCACAGCTGCCTTTGGGAACCTGCTCCCTGCATCCCAGCTGCTCTGACTGGAGCAGCCCCAAGTGTGGTTGGTGCAGCAGCCCTGGAGAGTAGAGGCCTAAAACCTCTGTGGCATCCACATTATGTTAAGTCTATAGGCTGGCAGGACGTGAGAGCAATGGAGGCGTGGTATCCTCCACCCTGATTCCAGAGGATGTATGGAAAAGCCTGAGGACCCAGGCAGAGACCTGCCACAGGGGCAGAGCCACCACAGAGGCCAGCTACTAGAGCAATGCTGAGCAGGAAGATGGGGGTAGGAGTCCCCACAGAGAGCCCCCACCAGGGAAATGTCTAGTAGAGCCAAGGCAGCAGGGCTGCCACCAGGACCCCAAAACTGCAGGGCCTCTGGCAACATGCAGTGCAGGCCTGGAAAAGCTGCAGGCACCAGTGCAGCCCACTGGGCTGTGCCTGGCAGAACTATGGAAGCAAGGCTGCCCAAGGCTTTGGGGGCCCAGATGCCCAATTGTGCCCAGGATGCAGGACTTGAAGTCAAAGAAGATTATTTTGGAGCTTTAAGACTTAATGCCTGCCCTGCTGGGTTTCAGACTTGTTTGGGGCCTGTTTTTCCTTTCTTCTGGCCTATTCCTCCCTTTCGGAATGGGAACGTGTGCCCAATGTCTGTTCCACCATTGTGTCTTGGCAGTAGATAAATTTGGTTTTGACTTTTACAGGTTGAAAGCCGGAAGGAGTTTTGCCTTTGGTCTCAGATGAGACTTTGGACTTCAGACTTTGGACTTTGGACTTTTAAGTTGGTACTGGAACAAGCTAAGACTTTTGGAACTGTTTGGATGGAATAATTGTATTTTGTATGTGAGAGGGACATGAGTTTTGGGGGGCCAGGGGTGGAATGATGTAGTTTGGCTGTGTTGTCTCCTCCAAAACTCATGTGGAAATTTGATCCCCAGTATGGCAGTGTTGGAAACTGATTGAGTCATGGGGGTGGATCTGCCATGAATGGATTAATGCTCTCCCTGGGGACAGGGGATTAATGAGTGAGTTCTCGCTCTATTAGTTCCCACGAGAGCTGGTTGTTTAAAAAGACCCTGGCACCTCCTCCCTCTCTCTTGCTTCCTCTCTCTTGCTTCCTCTCACCATGTGATCTGCTCGTACCTGCTGGCTGTCTGCCACTTTCCACCATGAGTAGAAACAGCCTGAGGCCCATGCCAGATGCAGCTGTCCCAGAATTGTAAGCCAAATAAACCTCTGTTCTTTATAAATTACCTGGTCTTGGGTATTTCTGTTATAGCAACACAAAATGAACTAATACAAGGGCTAACTTTCATTGTACTAATTTGGGATTATGTGTCCGCTCCTGAATCAAATTCTCATGGTGGTGGGGGACAGGGTCAGCACCAAGCTGAGCTCCATAGACAGAGAGCTGAGGATGGGGAAAATTCGGGCACCATTCCCAGAGGAGGGACAATGGATGCTGGACAGGCACAAACAATGCACGTCCACTCCAAGTTTCCAGACTTAAATGGCAGCTGTGCCTCAGAGCACAAAAGGGGAGGAAATAAACAATTTCTGAATGCCCACTATGTGTCTTTCACCTGCTTAATTTTTCAACATAAATGTTCAAGCACCTAATATCATAAATAATAATAACAGCTAATTCTTAGATAGTGTTTATAGTTACTGGGCTTCACACTACGATGTAAGTAATATAATTGTCACCCTCATTTTGCAGGAAACCGGAGCACAGAGCAGAAGCACATCATTAAGATTATGCAGTGTTAGTTGTAGAGCTGGGCATCTGTATTCGTTTCCTAGGGCTACTGCAACAAAGCGTCACAAACTGGATGGCTTAAAACAGCAGAAATATGCTCTCCACAGTTCCAGAGGCTGGAAGTCCAAAATCAAGGTGTCAGCAGGGCTCTGCTTCCCCTGAGACACTTGGGAGGATCCTCCATTGCCTCTTCCTGGCTTTGGGTGGTGGCAGGCAAGCCTCGGCATTCTTTGGCTTGTAGACACATCGCTCCAGACCCTGCTTTCATCATCATGTGGCATTCTCCCTGAGAGTCTCACGGTGTCTCTTCTCGTCTTATAAGGACAGCCATCATATTGGATTAGGGTCCACTCTAATGATAAGTAAGGAGACATTCACAGGCACTGGGGTTTTGGACTTCAACATACCTTTTTGGGGGACATATAACAGCATCCAAGTCAGGCCTGGTTCCAGAATCCTTGCTCGCCTCTAGCCCCAAGTGTAGGAGACAGCCAGCAGAGTCCCAGTGGTGAGGAAGCAGGATTGTGCCCTCCAGGGACTTGCACGGTACAGGAAGACACCCCCCACATGGAAAGCAATGAGTGCTCCGAGAGGACAGCTGCAGACACGGGCGCCTGCCCACTGTGGCAGGTTCTGGAGGAGGGGTGTCGTCAGAGAGCCGTGGAGGGTGAGGAGGATGCATGGAGGGGACAGGGAGTGGGGATTGTGGTCCAGGCAGAAGGGGCACCATGGGCAAAGGCCGGGGGCGCGGAGGGAGCATGGCTTGTTTGGATAAGTCTAAGCAGTTCAAAGAGAAGTCAAAGAGGGAAATGCAGAAGAGGATGCTGGAGGCTGGTGGGGAGAGGCGCCATGCCAAGCAGCTCAGAGGGCAGGATGGCAGGAGGTCACGTCATGTCCTAGATGTCACGAGAGCCACTGAAGGCAAGCGAGGTGCAAACAGAGCCACTGATATTTTAATCAAAGCCTCACTGTCCTGTAGGTCGGTGGTGGTCGCCCCATTGTACACAATGTAGAAAGAGATTGAGGCTCCCAGAGACTAGGATCAAGGCAAAGGCAGAGGCTGAATCTGGCTGGGGCTCTCAGCCTGGAAGGTTCTCAAGGGACTCACCTTACTTCACAGAGTTGTGGGATATGAGGTGGCAGCAGTGGACAGATTGCTGGTCCTGATGCTGAGTTCAAGTCCTGCCCTTCCACACATTAGCTATGTGACTTTAGAAAAGTGGCTTCTCCTCTCTGAATGGCAGCTCTAAAATGCAGACTCTTCTCCCCATCCTGGGCTGCCTCGCAGGGCTACTCTGGGGACTCACCAAGAGGTGGGTATGAAGGGGCTTTGGAATTTGACATGCAGGACCCAGGAATGTTCTGGAGACCATGTGACTACTGTCATCCCTGCTGTTACTGTGAGATGAGGGACGTGGCTGCCCTGGGCAGTCAGAGCTGCAGGAAGAGGTATCTCCCAACTCACCTCCTGCGTCACTGCCTGCCACCCTCCCTAGCAGAGCCGCATCTCCCATCACTTCCTCCCAGTGCAATCAGTGCTTTAATTAAAATGAGCTCAGCAGACTCTGTGGAGGCCCAGCCAACAAAGGAAACAAAAACAGCAATTACCTTCTGAGCTATAGTGCCTGGAGCTCTGGAAGTTTCCTATGAAGAAAAGCAAGCATGAGCTCAGCAGACTCTGTGGAGGCCCAGCCAACAAAGGAAACAAAAACAGCAATTACCTTCCGAGCTATAGTGCCTGGAGCTCTGGAAGTTTCCTATGAAGAAAAGCAAGCGGGGTGGCTTTACAGAGGATTTACTGGGGTTTGGGGAGAGGAAGACACTTACCTCTGTGTGTGCGGGAGAAGCTAGCAGATGGGCAGCATGGATCTCTGAGGGGGCCCTGGGGTGTCTGAGGGTAAGCGCTCCACTTCCCAGCTCCCAGCCAATGTCCTGGGTCTGGGCCTGGGATGCCAGGGTGGAGCAGGCTGTTCTCTTCGCCAGAGAGAAAACTGTGCATGGCTGGATCTGCAAGTGCTCTCTGTTTTGTCTACTTGGGAAATAGGGGCCTTATTTTGATTAGAATTGCCCATGCCTGGGTCCTCCTGCTGGAGCACCTTGTCTTTCCTCCTCTGTGCTCATCTGCCTCAAAACAGTCATTCTTAAGGGCCACAGAGCCTGCCCAGACCCCTCCAGCTCTCCTGCATTCATCCCAGCATCAAGACGAGGTGTCTGCTCTGAACTGTCCAATGCCAGTGCTCTACAATAGACATAGCATGCAAGCCGCATACACAATTTAAAATGTTCTAGTAGCCATGCTAAACAAAGGTAAAAAGAAACAGGTGAATAAATTTCAATAATATATTTTATTTAGCCCAATATATCCAAAGTATTGTCATTTCAATATGTAACCAATATTTAAAATCATTAAGTACTATATACTAAGTCTCCAAAATCCTGTGTGCATTTTGCACTTTTATCCCAATTCCAACTAGCCCTGTGTCAGGTGCTCAATAGTCACATGTGGCCAGGGGCTACCATACTGGAGAGTGCAGGTCTGTACTGCATGTTAATGCTGGGTGACGGCCTTTCCATTTATCAGCTTGGTACATCTCCCTCCTGTGGGCCCATGTTCCAGGAGGGTGTAGTCACCCTTCAGGCAGCCCAGCACAGCACCTGACTCTTGGTAGAATCTTAGTAATTATTTTGGAGTGGACAAATGATTGTATATGAGGATCCCTCTGCCTTCATGTTAAGAAGTGGTGCTAGGAGATGTGGGTCTCTCGTTTTTGGCGGTGTCGATGGCCCAGAAATCCTGCTCTAAGTTCTCTTTTCTTTCCTTTCCCACGCTGCAGGAACCCCACACCAATGCAGAAACAGTGGGACCCACAGGCGAGTGTCTACCCATCCGTCATTCATTCATTTGAAATATCAGCCCCAGTGTTTGTGCATGGACAGAGGAAAGCAGGTACAGCCACTGAGGGGGACAGAGAGACATTTGACTTCCTACAGCCTCCTGCTCAATTCCATCCATTCATTTATCCAACCATAACTGCATATTAGCTTATTAGTGTGTTTATTCATGGAACATTCCCAGAGCACTCCACTTAAGGCAGGCGTCTGCTAGGTGCTGGTGCATTTCCTGGGTAAATAAGAAACATCCTGCATCTTACTCTGTAATTCTCTGGCCTTCTTGTTCTAGCAGAACATTTGTTAAAACTAAAACACACATAAGCAATAAGCAATCCCTGTACAAACTGACACCCTCCCTTCCCCTGATAGACTCTAACTAACCATCGCTCTCCCCTTGGTAGGCAGAGCACCCGCTGTGTGCCAGGTACAGTGCTGGACACTCTTACTGTCACCTCGTTCAACCCTCCACTTTCAGAGATGAAAGGACTCTGGCTCAGAAGTATTAAGTAGCTTGCCTGATGTCATCGGCTAGCAAGTGGCAGAGCCAAGATGCAAACCCAACTCTTCAGGCTCCCAGACAGGCAGCTTTTGGCCATACTTCAGCTCCTTGTCACCGATGTTGAAACTCTGTGGCTCTGGATGCCCCTTCCAGGCACACAGTGCCTGGTACGTAGCAAGTGCTCAGGAAATATGAGCACACAGTGAATGGACAAATGAAATACTCACTGAAAAAGAAAGAATAAAAGAAAGAAGAGAGAGAAAGAGAGAAAGAGAGAAAGAGAGAGAGAAAGAAAGAAAGAAAGAAAGAAAGAAAGAAAGAAAGAAAGAAAGAAAGAAAGAAAGAAAGAAAGAAAGAAAGAAAGAGAAAGAAAAGAAGAAAGGAAGGAAAGAGAGAAATATAGAATTTGTCCTCACTCTACAACTCCTTGTGTTTTTGCGTTGGTCTGACTAAAATATAGGAACCATCGTACAGAAGGCATATGGACTTTGGAATCATTTGTATCTGGATTCAAATCCTGGCATTGCCCATGTTTGCTGAGTGACTCAAGCAAGGTTAACCCCTCTGAGATCGTATTTTTGTGGTTGAGAGGTGACCCATGTGAGATGCTGTGCCTGTCTATGGCATAGCATAGGTGCTTAGTCAGTATCTGTTAAACTGGAGTTAACTGAACTGTGATTCCACAGCAGAGTCCTAGGGAGCCCTAGAGAAGAGAAGGCTTCATGTTGGTTGGCAGATAGATGAGTGGGCATCAGATTCACCTGGGGAGTGTGTGGAATCCAGACTGCACAGTCCCCTTGCAGGGAATCTGGTTCGGGAGGAATCTGTAATTTTGATAAGGTCCCCCAGTGTGCCAGACACCAGTGGTCCACAAGTCATTTTCTCAAAAGGACTGGGGGAGACCCTGTTGTGAGTGGTCAGAAAAAAAAAATGTGTCTGACTGAATCAACAGAGGAGGGATTGCTGGGGACAGGCCTCAAAGGACAGCAGGATTTCCTGCGCATTTTGTCATCCCCGCTGGTTTCATTTTTTTTTCTGCCTTTTCAAAAGGGGTGGGTCTTGGGCTGTGTCCACTCGCGTGACATGCCTTGAATAATTTATCAAGTTGCTCAGCAAGAAGCTCCTGCATTCTTAAACCCTTTAAAGGGCTTCCCAGAAAAGGCAGGCATCCACTGCGGGGTCTCTGTGGTCCCCTGCTTTCTCCATCTGGATTCCAGATGAAGCATGGTGACAAGGCCATGCCGCACTGCTGTAGCCTTCAGGTTGAGAGCCTTTTAAGGAACAGAATGTCCCTCCTCATCTGATCCTAAGTTCTTCACGCACAAGAATTATGTATCCAGTGCTTGGCGTAACAGAAGTCTGGAGACCATCCCTGGGACCCAAAGACACACCCCTTGACCTCATCCCCACGCCAAGCTGCCAGGACCGAGAGCACGCAGGTGGCACTTTCCTCTCGCCTTTTGCCCTCCCCAGCTCTGTGTGGCTGGGATCAAGTCATCTCACTGCTCCTGGCCTCAGATGGGGTGATTGTTGTGAACACGTGAGGAGAGAATATTGACTAGGCAGCCAGTTCCGGGCTTCATGCAGATCAAGGGCTTGAAGTGCAGAAGCTGGTGCTATTCTTGCTATTACTCCCAGGCCCCCGTGTCTGGGGTGAGGTGGGGGGTGATGCCGGACCCTGGAAGAATGTTACACTCGCAGCAGGCTGTGTCACAGGAGGGCAACACGGAGCCTCAAAGACTCACTCCTTGAGAGTGAGCAGTGAGCAAATCTGCTCTTTGTCCATGGAGACGTGACCTCACTTTTTCTGGGTTATTCACTGAAAACACAGTCCTGAAAAAAAACTTCCCGGGGAAAAGAGCCACCAGAGCCTTGCTTTCTCGTTCCCCCTGTGAAAATGTGCATGGATGCTCGGGGATTGCCTCTTCCAATAAGTAAATAACTTAAAAATGGAGAAATGCTATGGAAAAAATAAAGCGAGGTGCTGTGATAGAGAATGGTGAGTTATTTAAGCCAGGGTGCTCAGGGAGGGCCTCCTGGAGGAGGTGTCTTCTTAAATGACACCTGAACTGTCACAAGAAAGATCTAGAGAAAGAGAGTTCCAAGCAGAAGAAACAGAAAAGATGAATTCCCTGAGAGGAAATGCTTAGTG
>NW_007728757.1:160914-165674 GCF_000696425.1 Galeopterus variegatus | reverse complement strand
AAAGAGAGTTCCAAGCAGAAGAAACAGAAAAGATGAATTCCCTGAGAGGAAATGCTTAGTGTGCTCCTGGGACAGAAAGAAGCCCCGTGTGGCCGGAGCTCAGTGAGCAACAGGGTTAGTGGACCAAGTATGGCGTTTAAGGGAGAGAGAAGACTGAAGGAGGACTCCTGGATCCTTTGCTAATTCCCCCAAAGGCCCTTTCAGGGGGATTAACAAAGGCACCCTGCTATGATCTGAATGTTTGTCCCCTCCAAAGCTCATGTGGCAGGGTTGAGAGGTGGAGCCTTTGGGAGGAGACTGGATTGTGAGGGTTTTGCCCTCATGAATTGACCAATCCATGGATTAATAGGTTAATAGATGATTGGGTTATCACAGAAGGGGCACTGGTGGTTCTACAAGGACAGCAAGTGAGCACATTAATACATACTCTCGCCCCCTCGCCATGTGATACCCTGTGCCGCCTCAGGACTCTGCAGAGAGTCCCCACCCACCGAGAAGAAGGCCTTACCAGATGTGGCCCCTGGGCCTCTGACTTCCCAGCCTCCAAAACTGTAACAAATAAGTTTCACTTCTTTGTAAATTACCCAGTTTGAGGTATTTTGTTATAAGCAACAGAAAATGAACTAATACACAGCCCCTCCTCCAGGCAGACACAGCCCCTTAACCAGACACACAGTTCCACTAGGGGAGTGTGGCTGAATTTTAAACCCGCTTGCCTCTCTGCCAGGCCCCCCCTTGTGCAGTGTGCAGAATCGTATATGGAGGACATGGGAGTAGCATTATCTGTTTGTGATGGAGTCAGCTGGAAGGGGGAAATCATAGCTCAGTGCTGGCCAGCTTAAATTTGAGATGCCATTAGCCAGGAGAGGTTGCTGAGTAGACAGGTGGATGTGCCAGTCTGAAGCTCAGGACAGAGGTCTGGGTGTCCTCAATGGGTCATTTTACAAGTTTGGGTGAGGTCACTCATGTAGAGCATAGAGAGGAGAGTGATCTTTCTAATATGCATATCTGCCTGTGAGGTGCTTACCACTCCTGGGTGACACCAGCAAGGTGCCTAGAAATTAAAACTTAAGGAGGTACACACGCTCAGGGTACTGCAAATGCAGGGTTGGCCCCTGAGATTGAGTGCCACTTTAAATGTTGTGTCTCCTTAAATCTAGCCCCAGCCCTGGATAATTCAATGGACACAGGACAGTTATTACAACAAATGATGCTGGGACACTTGGACGTACCTTTGGAAAAGAAAAAAACCCACCTTAACCTTTAATTCATACCATAAATAAAAAGAAAAATAGATCATAACCCTGAGCATAAAAGCCATAACTATAAAACTTTTAGAAATAAAAGGAGAAAATCTTTATGACCTTGAGGTAGCCAAAGGTTTCTTAAATAGGACACAAAAAACATGAACCATTAAAGAAAAAAAAAATCAATTGGCTTTTACCAAAAAAAAAAAAAAAAAATTGACTGCAAAGGGACAAGAGAAAACTTTTAGGGGTCATTGAAATGTTCTATGTCTTGACGATAGTTTTGCTTACACAGGTGTATTTATGTGCCAAGACTCACCAACCTGTATATGTAAAATGGGTGCATTTATGTAAATTATATATCAGTAGAATGATTTAAAAAATACCCCACAATTCAACTTACATTGACAACCTTTTACATCCTCTGGCCCTCCCTATCACTCTGAGTGTGGGAACGAAAGGATGTTTTCTTTCTTTGGGGACATTGTGATTAAATAGTTCTGTTCACCACTGGGACACAGCAGGCATTAGAAATGAACTCAAGACTGGTGGGTTCACACCTGCTGCTGCTTCTGGAGATGAGGGAACTGGGCTCAGACAGGAGGGACATGTCCGAGGACACACAGCTTGATGCAGGTATTGATCACAGGGCGTTGTCAGGGGAAGTTTGGGTTTAAAAAAACAAAACAACAACAACAAAAAAAAACCAAGCAAACAGCTTGCCTCCTGTCCCATTACTCTTTCTCTTTAGATCTGAGTCCTAGGAGAGATCTGGGTTCCCACTGAACAAGGACAGGCCCCAGGTAGGAAACTGCACAGCCCTTTGTCAGCAAGGCACCTGCTAGAAAAGACGCAAGCTCCAAGAGTGCCATCGTCAGAAATCAGCAAAGGGTGCAAGAGCCCAAGCCCCACTTTGCAGCTTTGCCACCTCGTGCCGGTGTGTTCCCTGCTGCCCTTCCTTCCTCCCTGGGTCTTCATGAAGAGCAAATGGAAACAGGGACGTCTGTGCTCACCACTCATATTTAACATAGTGCCGGAAGTTCTAGCCAATACAATGAGGCAAGGCAAGGAAGTAAAGAGCAAAAAAATTGAAAAGAAGAAATAAAGAGGTCCCTATTTGCAGATGACATGATAATCTATGTAGAACGTCTCAAAAAAAAAAAATCTACAAGAGTGTTCTGGTCAAGATGGCAGAATAGACAGTTCCCAGCATCACTCTCTCCCACAAATCAACCAATTTACAACTATAAAAATGTAACATCAGCCAAACTGGGGCAGCTGGAGCTCAGGGGAAGAGGAGGAGAGACCTACGGAGTTCATGAAGGTGGAAGAAACCATGATGGGGGAAAGAAAAAACTGCTCTGAGCATTTCGGGCTGCAGCAGCTTTAATGCTGGAGCTGCTGAGCACATGGAGCAGGAGCTGGCAGAAGCTGCAGCTCTGCCCTTCAGATGGAGTTACCTGGAGGCAGCAGGGGAGAAGAGGGCTTTGGCAGCCCCCAGGTAAGCAAGACCACTAATAGGGTTCCTGTGGACCCACACAGGAGCGAGGGGCCAGAACAACTGAAAAAAGGGAGCTATTCAGAGGCCAATGAGTCATTGCAATGGACCAGCACAGGGCCTGTCCCATGGGAAGTGTTTGGAGCATGTGTGGTGGGGGAGACACGCTCACTGGGAGAACACCGGGACACAGCAAGGACAGCCAATCCACCCCCCAATCAGTGCAGGACCACTCAGAGGAGACTGGTCAGGAATGCAGAATTGCATGGGGTGCAGTTTGATGAAAAATCTCAAGCCCAGATCAGAGTTTCTACTATTCAACCCAGATCCACTAGGTCTCTAGATAGCCGGAAGTACCTATAAGGTCAACCATTAAACCCTGAGCTGCACAAAAAGCCTTCCCTGTGGAAACAACAGCAAAGCAGTGATTTAGCTCAACCACACAGCTCAAGTACTGGTTCCTGCAGGAAGTTCCCCCATTTTAGAAGTAAGCAAAGGACAAAAAATTAGTTCTGGCCCAGGCACACCACCAGTACCTTGGGGCCTGCCTGGGAACCGGAGGTATGGAGCCAGGGACCGGACTCCCCTTCCACAACCAGGCACACTGCCAGTGCCTCGTGGTCCCACCCAGGGGCTTGAGGCTTGGAGCTGAGGACCAGATCCCCCTCCTACAACCAGGCACAACACCAGTGCCACAGGGTCCTCCTGGGGACCCAAGGCATGGAGTCAGGGACTGGACACACCCCACAACCAGGAACATCGCCAGTGCCAAGGAGCACGTCAAAAACATCACCTCCATGTGTATGCCCACCACAGCCATCACAATAACTGCAGGTGCTGTTAAAGCAGCTAGGCACCACAACCACCACACAGATAGTCTGCCAGCCACTGGAGTGCATTGACACAAGGAAAGTCACCAGCAGAGATAAAGAAAAGAAGAGGATGTCTCTCTCCACAAAGCCCATTTCAGGGTAACAGAAGAAGCATCTGCTCTATGATGATACTGGGGGACCTGATCACACCTCTCAGATCATCTAGGCAAAAAATCAACAGAGTAACCATTATCCTTTCAGAAGGAGAAAAAAAATCTAGGGTAATTGAGGGGGGGAGGTAAAGGGGGATGGGAAGAGATTGGACAAGGGGCAAAAAGAATAATTATGATTTGTAACAATATATATGCTAGTAATATTGATTTGATCAACATATCTCAATGTTGAGCGCCCAAAATATGTATAATCAATTTTGATTCAATAAATAAAATAAATTATTTTTAAAAATCTGCAAAAAAATTCCAAGGACTAATAAGTCCTAGGTCACTGGATGCAAGATAAATGCACAAAATCAATGATGTTTCTACACACTAGCAATGAACACATGGACACAAAAATTAAAAGCACAATACTGCTATAGTTTGAGCATATGTGTCCCTCCAACATTCATATGTTGGAAGTTAAATCCCAAGGTGATGGAGTTAAGAGATGGGATCTTTGGGAGCTGCTTAGGTTATGAGCGGGATTAGTACTGCTATAAAAGAGGCTTCACATGGCATTCACTCCTTTTGTCCTTTCCATTCCTTCTGCCAGGTGGGGACACAGCATCTGTCCCCTGCAGAGGATGTAGCAACAGGGCATCATCGTGGCCCTCACCAGACACTGAGTCTGCTGGTGGCACCTTGATCTCAAACTTTCCAGCCTTCGGAATTGTGAGGAATAGATTTCTATTATTAATAAATTACCTAGTTTGTGATATTTTGTTATAGTAACAGGAGCGGACTAAGACAAATGCCATTTACAATCACTCAAGAAATAAAAATAAATACTTACGTGTAAATTTAACAAAATATATGTAGAACTTATATGCTAAAAACTACACAATGCTGATGAAAAAATCAAGACCTAAATAAATAGAGACACATACTGTGTTCATAGATTGGAAGATTACACATAGTAAAGATGTGATTTCTCCCCAATTTGATACACAAACTTAACATAATTTCATCTCAGCAAGATTTTTTT
>NW_007728757.1:159022-160286 GCF_000696425.1 Galeopterus variegatus | reverse complement strand
TTTTTTTATAGCTGTAGACTAAAATAATTCTAAATTCTAAAATTTATATGGGAAGGCAAAGGAACTAGAATAGCTAAAATAATTTTGAAAAAGAAAAAATTAGGAGGAATCTGTGTACCCAGTTTCAAGACTTATTATATAGCTACAACAATCAAGACTGTGTGGTATTGGCACGTAGATTAGTTGAACAGAACAAAGAACCCAGAAATAGACCCACACAAATATGCCCACGTGATTTTTGACAAAGGTGTAAAAGCAATTCAGTGGAGGAAAGATGGGTATTTCAACAAATTGTGCTGGAACAATGGATATCCATAGGAAAAATATGAGCCTCTACTGAATCTAAGAACTTACATAAAAATTAACACAAAATGTAAAACATAAAACTATAAATCTTCTAGAAGAAGCATAGAAGAAAATCTTCAGAATCTAAGGCTAGGCAAAGAGTTCTCAGACTTGGCACCACAAAAGCACAATCCATAAATGTAAAAATCAATCAATCAGACTTCATCAAAATTTAAAATGTTTACTCTGAAAATGACCCTATTAAGAGGTGGGAAAGATAAGCTATAGGCTGGGAGAAGACATTTGCAAACCACATATCTGATGAAGAAGTAGTTTCTGATATATATACATATATATATATATATACACACACTATATATATATATATGTGTAAAGAATTCTCAAAACTCAAGAGTAGACAAACAAAAAAACAATCTAATTAGAAGAGGATAAAAGACATGAAGAGACATGCAACCAAAAAGAGCATACAGATGGCAAATGAACACTTGAAAAGATGTTCAACATCATTAGCCTTCAGGGAAATATAAAGTAAAACCACAGTGAGATGTCACTACACACCTTTCAGAATGACTAAAATAAAAAATAATGACAAAGCTTGTATGAGTCAGACTCTCCAGAGAAACAGAACCAATCCTATACTTATTTGCAGGAGATTTAATATAAGGAATTGGCTCATGTGATTTTGGAGGCTGAGCATTCCCACAACCTGCCACGTGCAAGCTGGAGACAGTAAAGCCAGCAGTAGGCTTTTACTTGGGCTCAGTTTGAGCCCAAGGCCTGAAAACCAGGAGAGCCAATAGTGTAAATCCAATCCAAGAGCAGGAAAAGATGAGATGAGATGTCCCAGCTTCAGCAGTGAGGCAGGAAAAAAGGAGGCAAATGCCTCTTTCCTCTGCTTTTTTGTTCCATTCAAGTCCTCAGTGATTGAATGATGCCCACCCACACTGGAGAAGGCCAT
>NW_007728757.1:156522-157740 GCF_000696425.1 Galeopterus variegatus | reverse complement strand
TCTGAACCTGTGACCTTGGTGTTATAAGGCTGCACTCTAACCAACTGAGCTAACCAGCCAGGCTGCATTTATATAAAATTCTTGAAATGACAAAATTATGAAGAGGAAGAACAGACTACTGGTTGCCAGTGGTTAAAGAGTGGGTGGGGTAGGAGGAAACAGCAATGGGAGGGATCCTTGTGGTGATGGAAATGCTCTCTATCTTCACCATGTCAATGTCCGCGTCCCAGTGGTGATATTGTACTGTAATTTTGCAAGATGTTACCACTGGGGGAAACTGGTAAAGGGTACGCGAGAACTCTGTATTATACCTTACAACTGCGTGTGAATCTACGATCATCTCAAAATAAAATCTTTAATTAAAAACAGGCACCATGAAATGATTTCTGCAAAAAATTTTCAAAATCTTTACAGAAAAAAATTTTCAAAATCTTTATCAAAGAAGAGCTAAGTATGTAAAGAGATATACCATGTTCTTGAAGAGAAATATTTGCTATCTTAAGGTGTCAATTATCCCCAAAAGAATTAATACAATCGTGATCAAGTCCAGGGTACTTGGGGGAGCTGACAAGGTAATCCTAAAATGTGTCCACAAGAACAAAGAGCCAAGCATATAGCTATAGCCAGGGAACTCCTCAAAAAGAACAGAGTGAGGGGCCGGCCCGGTGGNTACTTGCAAGGGTGTGGAGAAACCATTCATACATTGCTGGTGGGAACATAAAATGCTACAGCCACTGTGGGAAACAGTTTGGCAGTTTCCTTAAAAATGTAAAATACAACTACCCTATGACCCAGCAACTGAATCCCTGAGCATTTATCCCAGAGAAATGAAGACATGTTCATACAAGAACCTGCACATGAATGTTCACAGCAGCTTTATTCTTAATAGCCAAAAGCTAGAAGCAATCTAGATGTTCTTCACTAGGTATATGGTCAAGCAAACTGTGGTACACCCATAACACTACCCAGGAATAAAAAGGAACAAACCGTGGATACCTGTAACAGCCTGGATGAATCTCCAGAGAGCTATGCTTAGTAAATGATGCTGATCCCAAAAGATTATATACTGTGTGATTCCATTTACATAACATTCTCTCTTTTTTTTTTTTTTTTTACTTTTTTTTGTCTTTTTCTTTTTTGGCAGCTGGCCAGTACAAGGATCTGAACCTGTGACCTTGGTGTTATAAGGCTGCACTCTAACCAACTGAGCTAACCAGC
>NW_007728757.1:154577-155358 GCF_000696425.1 Galeopterus variegatus | reverse complement strand
TTAATATGGAAAAAATGAAATTGCTTCCATATCCCATACTAAAAAAAAATCAGCTACAAAACGGCTGAAATATGAAAAGAAAAAGTAGTTTAATTTTTATAAAAAACTGAAGGAGAGCATCTTTATAGTCTGAAGTTGGGAAAGGATTCTTTAAACAAAGGATAACTGTAAAGGAAAATATTAATAAATTTTGACCAAATGAAGAGCTTGTGTTCATCAAAATACATAAAAAAAGAGAGTGAAAAGAAATGTAACTACTGAAAGAAGATATCCAAGCACCTATTATCACAAGATTAGTATCTAAAATACATGAGTACTTTTATAAAGAGTCAATAAGAAAAATTCAACAACCAAAAATTTAAAAAGAGCACAAGACACATTGTAAGAGGCATTTCTCATCAAAGGAAATGGGAACGGTCAACAGATGTATAAAATATGCTTAATGTTGTTAGTAATCAGAGAAATGAAGATTAAATCCAAATGAAATAGTACTTTACCTTATCATATTTATAAAAATATAAAAAAACCTAACAACATGAAGTGTTATTGAAAATGCAGAGCAGTAAGAACCCATGCATACTATGAAGGAGTAAATTGGGTAAAACCTTTTTTGGAAATCAGGAATTTGGAAAGCACTGGGCATCATTTAGTAAAAATGCAGATGAGCTGATCACATGACCCAGCTGTTCCATTCCTAGCACATTCTCTGAGAGCCCCTCATAGTGTGCATCAGGAGACAAGTTCAATAACATCCACGGCAGCATTGTCTGCGTTAGCAGAA
>NW_007728757.1:151566-153563 GCF_000696425.1 Galeopterus variegatus | reverse complement strand
CACACACACACACACACACACACACACACACACACACACACACACACACACACACAACCATGGCCCCTCTGGGCGTGTCTGCTGTTTTTCTCATTTTACCTATGGCGTCTGTATGGTTTGGAGACTTGTTTGGGGTAAGAGAAGGCCATGACAGACCCAGAGTACCAGTCGTGCAGGCTGTGCACCGCGCAACCCTAGAAGACGCCATTCGCAGCCTCGCCTCCCTCACGTCATGAACTGCATGAGAGCTCACGTTTATTGAGGACGCCACGGGCCATCTCTGTTACCTCATCTAATCCTCAGTTTCTGTCCTCATTTTACGGATGAGGAGATCCAGGCTGAAAGAGACACTCACTTGCCCAAGCCACGCAGCTGAGCAGAGCTACAATCCAAACCTCGTTCTGCTCCGTTCTGGAGCCTGCAGCACACACGAGTCTGGGTGCAGGGTTGGCATGGAAATCCCGGTCCTCAGGCGGCGTCAGAGCATCGCGTGCCGGCCCCAGGGCAGCAGTGCCCACGACCCCTGGCGGGCTGGGCTCTACCGCCCGGGGCGGGGCACCCACAGCGCCGGACTCGGTTCCACGCTGGTTCTTGCCCTAACCAGGTGGTCGACCTCAGGCCTCAGTTTCCCCACCTGGNGGGTAAAACCTTTTTTGGAAATCAGGAATTTGGAAAGCACTGGGCATCATTTAGAAAAATGCAGATGAGCTGATCACATGACCCAGCTGTTCCATTCCTAGCACATTCTCTGAGAGCCCCTCGTAGTGTGCATCAGGAGACAAGTTCAATAACATCCACGGCAGCATTGTCTGCGTTAGCAGAACACCTGGAGGTGACCTTAATATCCATCAAAGGCCTAGTGCCTCTATGAATTGATATAGACATACAAATAGGATATTGCACAGCAGTGAAAAACAATAGACATCAGCCGCAGAAACACTTAAGGCCAAGTTAAAAAAAAAAAAAGAAAGAAAGAAAGAAAAGAAAAAAGAAAAAAAGGCAAGTCAGGAAAGAATACATCAAAGAGCAACCTCATTTTTCTATAAAGTTTTAAAGCAAGCAAAAAGAAAAAGAAAAACAAGAGAACAATTAACATAAAAACTCAGGACAGGTGGCCCTGGAGAGGGGCAGGTGGGAGATGGCTTTGGAGAGTGACACACCAGGACTTGAAGACTGCTGCTTACGGCTCTGTTTCTTAATCTGTGAGGGGCTTTATTATTCTTTAAATTGTACATATACAACATATATGCCCTTCTGTATGGATGAAACTTCATGATAAAAGTGCATAATATTTTTACAGCAAATGGGGAGCCATGGAAAGTCCTGAGCAGGCTGATCAGCCACCAGACACTGGAAGGAGGGACTGAGGGAGGCAGCTCCTGTCATAGACTGTGTGGCCAGCACATGGGGCAGGCTGGGGAAGAGGTAGGAAGGAGGGTGTGGGAGGCACAGACTGGCTGAGGCCAGGGGCAGGAGGACGGCCAGGGGACTGGAAGGTTTAGAGACCCGTGAAGGAAGGCAGGAGGCAGGCAAGACAAGAAAGGAGATGGGAGGAGAAGAGAGAAGGAAGGAAGGGGAGAGAGAGGAGGAAGAAAGGAAGGATAGAAGGAAGAGAAAATTCAGGGAGGGTAGCACTTCTTGAAAGCCCTCTTTGAGTCAGGGAAGTCCCATCCCACAGCCCCTGCTGGGCCCCAGCTGCTGGGTAACCTTGATCAAACCCCTCCATTTGTCTGTGCCACAGCTTCCGGGCCTGTGACAGTCTGGGAGCCCACGGCTGCCTCCCTCCCAGGCTGTTGAGAAGTTCATGATGACCATGAGTGAAAAGGTCCTGGGAGAGACACTGTCAAGAGGGACCAGTGACACTCAGAGCACAACTGACTCCCTACCAGTGAGCCTTTAGAGAAGGACAAAGCTTCCACGTGCTGCCAAGCCTGGGGTGTCCACACACACACACACACACACACACACACACACACACACACACACACACACACACA
>NW_007728757.1:140871-149772 GCF_000696425.1 Galeopterus variegatus | reverse complement strand
TCCTTTGTCCCGAGCCGCGCACCGCCACCTGGTGCGCGCCAGGGGCCGACGAGCTCAGCTGCCCGGGGTGGGGCGGGCGGTGCATCCTGTGTGCGCGGGTGCAGCTGCTGCCACCCGGGACCCCTTTCGCGGGCGGGGAGGCTGAGAGGAGCCTGCCCATCCCCCAGCTGCCGTCCCCCCTCCGGTGCCCTGTAGCCCTCCAAGGCCGGGGTAGCCCAGACCCGCGCGAACCCGGCTGGGTGGACACCCTCACTCTTCCCCATGACCTCCGGTGCGCCCCTTTCACTTTTCTCCCCCATGAGCGGAGACCACAGCCCCTGCCCCCTGAGGAAGGCAGTGAGACCCTCTTTGTGACCTGCCAAGCGTCGAAGCACAGCGGTCGTTTTATCCTTTTTTGCTTTGTGCCGAGTGTGATTAGCCATCAGTGCCCAGCGCGACCATATCCCGCCCCTGCACACAAAACAGGCTCCCAGTGGCAGGAAAAACGAATGATCCCTTGATCTTTGCTCCACGGGAATCCTCTGGAGCTCCGAGCATGGGCGATCATTGTTTCTGGGCCTCACCTCTCTTGAGCCACAACAAAGGCAAACACCCGATTTTTCTACCCCTCTGTGGCCCTTGAGAAGATCCGGTGCTGGTCACAGTCTGGTTCCAGGAAAGGGCTGCTTTTGGTTTGGGAGAGTAAGTCCCAATCCACCAAATTCAGACCTTGCTCCTTCTGTGGTTATGTTGGCTGGGTATGTTGGGAGTAGAGAGGGAGGGAGACCACCCAGGCCCCCTGCCATCTCCTGGGAGTATGGCTGGGCCACAGCCTGCTGCTGTTTTCCATTACAGAGGATGAAGTTTGAAGGGGAAGTTTCCTTTTTTGCAAACTTCACCTGTGGTGGAAGCCTGTTTAAAAATCAATAGCAAAATCCAGTCTGTATGTAGACAAGCAAGTCCCCAGACGGAGGCATTAAAGGATGCAAATCCCTAGGCTGGCTCTAGGGGATCCAGATGCCAGCTCTTTGGCAGCCTCTTGACAAGTTTTCCATAATACAAATTACCCTTGTGAGTATCGCTTGCCCTTTTTTTTTGCCTGATTTTCCATGTCCTGTTTCTAAACCCGTCTTATAAACCTTGTCTTGTGGACATATTTTAAATAGTGGTGGCTTCAGCTATGCAATAACTGAGGAGGCTTTCTGGGATTCGTTTCTAGAGGGCAGAGGAGCTCACACAGTGTCTGTCTCTGCCTTCCCCTCTGGACAGCTGGAGTTTCTGTGGTTCCAAGATAACTGATCACTGCTAACCCTGGGGCTGGCTGGAGTGTCAGGAGTTGCTATGGCAACCTGACAAAATAAACATCGGGCTTTTCAGCTCCTATAGGCAAAACCTGCACAGAGACTGGGTTCTTATTTATTTTTCTTTTTTGTTTACAAATTCAAATTTGATCTGGTCAGTTTATTGCAGCTGGGAGATGTTTGGCATTGATTACATGCTCGGTCCTGTGCTAGCCGCAAAGAACAGAGACATCAGGTACCGTACAAATGGGAGGAGATGCCAAGGTTTGTTGAGCACCTACTTTGTGCCAGATGCTGGACATTGGGCACACTTTTCACAGTAAATCTTTACATGTCTTTACATAAGACCTTGTTATGCCCATTTTACAGATCAAGATACCAAACTTCAGTGAGGTTAAGTAATTAAATAACCCAAAGACACACCATCAGTAAGGAGGACAACTGGGTTTCAAATCTGGGCCTGGATTTTGAATCTGGTTTCAAATCTGGACAAAGCTGCTGGGTTTTCCACTGTATTGCTTCACCCTGAGAAAGACAAAGTATAAGGGACAGGGTGGATATGTTTCAGGATGACTCATCTGTTCTCCTCCATCAGGGATGTGGTCTTACCACTACACCTCTCAGAGACTTTACTGGGTTGTACTCCAGTGGATTGCTTTCTCATGTTGGTCTGTCCCTCTTTTCTCCCTAAGGGTGGGAACTGCTACATCTTTATTTGCAGTTCTTAGTAGTGCTTGGCCAGAATGAGTGCTCAGCCCCTGCTCTGGGTGTGTACAGTGACCCCAGGTGTGTGTGACAGTCACTGTCCCCAGACACAGTCTTTCCCTCAGCCGTGGGAAATCACAGAGAAATGTTAATGCATCCATTCACTTGCTCAGGAAATGTTGAGTGCCTGCCTTGTGCCAAGCTTCATGTCAGGCACTGGGACAGGGACGCTGGGGACAAGGTTGGATGGGACTTACAGGGTATCAGAGAAATGATCAGCCACGTCAAGATCCAGACAGGGAAGTGGATCACGTGCTAGGCCAAGCAGGGTGCCTGGCACATGGTAGGTCCTCAACAAGTATTCGTTAAATGATTGGATGAGGATGAAACAAGATGTGTGTTCACAAAAAGACTTTGAAAGGAAAAGACATGAATGGGAGAGGTCAAGTTCCCTTCCCACAAAACAGCTGTCATCATTAGGACTTTGAGTATCGTGCTAGGCCAAGCAGGGTGCCTGGCACATGGTAGGTCCTCAACAAGTGTTCGTTAAATGATTGGATGAGGATGAAACAAGATGTGTGTTCACAAAAAGACATTAATAGGAAAAGACAGTGAATGGGAGAGGTCAAGTTCCCTTCCCACAAAACAGCTGTCATCATTAGGACTTTGAGTATGGGGTCTCTGTACAGTTTAGAACTATAGGCAGAATTCCCCTGGTGGTCCTGGGAATAATAGTGTTCTAGGTGGAGAGTCGTGGAGGCAGGAAAGCCCAGGATATAGTCATAGAGTCCCATCAAGAGCTAGAGAATAGGGGGCACAGTGGAGCTGGGAGAGGAAGGCCAGGGCCAGGTTACAGACAGTCCTGACTGTTGGAGTGAGAAGTTTGCATTTAATCAGTAGGCAGTGGGAGCCATTGCAGGTTATTGAGCAGGAGAATTGCATGTAGTTGGAGCAGTGCCTTGGGAAAACAGCAGCCCCTATATGGAATAGAAGCTGGAGGGATGGGTGGAGTCAGGAGTGCACATTTTCATGATTAACTAAGGAAATGAATGAAACCGGATCCATGTGACTGCAAGGCCCAGGCTTCTTCTCCATGTCATTAAGCATGATTCCTGTTTGCAGCTTAAGTCCCAGATTTCCTTCTCAATAGCTCAGCTTTAAAAAGACACCCTTCTTGGGTATACAGAGTGGACACCTGTTATCCGGCAAATCCCATCATGCAGAGATGCCCTCCCTGGTGTGGTATGTGAGGCTGTATGTAAGGGTTTAGGAAAAGCTGTGTTCCCTGAAGGTGCAAAGCCTCAGATACTGGACCCCATCTCGCCTCTGAGCCCTGGAGGCTCTCAGTCACCTTTCTCCACACCATGGAAATACCCCAACCCCACTCCACACAGTCCTTTAGTCCCCAGACACTCTGGGGGGTGTGAATGGAGGCATCCCTTTCTCTGTGCCCAGAGGTAGCCAGGAGGGCAGGGCCACCGGACTCGCAGGGAGCTGGGCTGAAGGGAAGGATCACAGACTTTTAGGACTGAGTTCAAAAGTCCCTATGTCATTTGTGAGTTAAACCGTGTCCAAAGGCAGTCACCATCTGTTCCTTTCCTCCGTCCTGGACATGCATGCTGCCCCCCACATTGAGAGCTGGAATCTGTGTCCCCTCCCCTTATATTTGGACTGGCCTTAGTGACTTTCTTGCCCAAAAGAATGCAGTGTTGGTGACATTCTGGGACTTCTGAGGCTAGGTCCTAAGAAGCCTGCAGTTTCCACTTGGGACTGTTGGACCACTCTGCTCACCCTGGGGGAAGGCAGCACCGGGCAAGAAGCGTGGTGATGCTGGACTGGCAGGCTGGGGGAAGGGAACACACATTTAAGGAACCTGCTGGGTGCCAGGCCAGCACTCATTACAGGGACGGGGGTGGGCTACAGGGATGAGGAGTACTCGTCCACGTGTTCTTACGGTGTACCCTCCTGTCTATCAAACATGCCCGTGGCATAAGATCTCAATCTTATTTTTGTCTTGCACTGTCCCCATAGTGACTAGTCTCAACTCAGTGTTCTCAAATGTTGTGGCCATTAGAATCACCTGGGAGCTGTTAAGAGTCCTGCCGCCCAGTTCCCACCCCATATGGCCCCATCAGAATCTGGGGGTGGGAGCCTGGGATCAGTACTTTTTTTGCACCCTCCAGTTGATTCCAGTGTTCGGTCAAGGTTGACACCCAGGGTGTAAATGCACCCCACAGGGCTCTCCCCCTCCCCTTTCCCTGAATGAAAGAGATCCTTGGTCACTATAAGGTCATAAAATGTCATGTGGTCATCAGAAGTCACCAAACACAGTATTAATTCAGCAACTTAAAATATTTAGGCCCAGGATAATATAACCTTGGAACTTGCTCCAAAATTGAGGTTTTTCCTTCCTCCAGACCACACCTGCCACAGGTGGGAAACCTGTGGCTGGTGTAGGAGCCTTTATTGTTCCCATAGAACAGACTGGCGGGGAGTGGGAAGCCAGGTGGCACAGCCAGCAGGTGGGGGACCAGGGGTGGAGCCCCATCTGCTGACGCAGGGCGGTACTCCCACAGAATCATGCCACCTCTGGGCAGTCCAAGAACCGGGGGACCAGGGACCCTTATGGATCAGCTTAGGGAATTATCCATACTCTGATGCAGGCCAAGTGTCATGATTATATATATTTTTAAAAAATGCTTAAAGAGGTATGTATTAGTTTCCTAGGGCTGCCATAGCAAATTACCGTGAATTGTGTGGTTTAAAACAACGCAAATATATTCTCTCACAGTTCTAGAGGCTGGAAATGCACAATCAGGGTGTGGGCAAGGCTGTGGTCTCTCTGAAAGGGCTAAGGCAGAATCTGTCCATGCCTTTCTGTTTACATCATGGTGATGCCTGCAGTCCCTGGTGTTCCTTGGCTTGTAGACACATCACTCCAATCTCTGCCTCCGTCATCACATGACCTTCTCCCTGTGTCTCTCTCTATGTCTCTTCCCTTCTTGTAATGACACTAGTCATATTGGCCTAGGGCCCACCCTAATAACCTTATCTTAACTGATTACGTCTGCAGAGACTCTATTTCCAAATAAGGTCATATTCAAAGTACCAGGTGTTAGGACTTCAGCATCTTTCAAAGGGACACAATTCAACTTATAATGGGGTCTGAAAACCCATGGGAGATAAGGTTCTTGGCTCTTGTGTTAGTGGCCACTGGTCTTAGAGAGACAGTGAACAGATCACTTCCCTAAACCTCAGTTTCATCATCTGTGAAATGGAGACAAAAGTGCCTTCCCCATGAACCGTTCGTTTAGTCATTCAGCAAGTGTTTCCTGTGGGCCCTTCCTACACAGAGTGCTGGGGGCAGAGGTTTTACAGGCCCTGCCATGTACATGACAGAATGGAGGTAAACATAGGGGCCTTGGGAGCCCAGAGGTAGCACCTTGCCCAGCTCAGGAAGTCAGAGAAGACTTGTAGAGATTTGACTTGAGCTGACCTGAGCTCTTATGCAGACCTAGGAAGGAGGGCATTCCAGGAAGATGGAACAGCGTGCACAAAGGCAAGGGGGCTTGAAATAGTGCCCCCTGCTGGGGGTGGGAGTTGCAAGTTGCTGTTAGGTTGGAGCAGAGGGGGCAGGAGGTGAGGGAGGGAGAGATGAGGGAGCCTGGGGCCAGACATGTGACCTCATGCAGTGGAGCAGGCCTAGGCCCCCCTGACCGCGGTTGCAGTGCCCTGGAGAGTTTGGCCTGGCCTGAGGGGGGCATGGCAGTTGTCCCCGAGCTCCAGCCCCAAGCTCTTGCCATGCAGATACACAGGCTTAGGACTGCAGGTGCTTCTGGGTTTTAATGAAAGCTGGAATTCTGATTTTTGTTAATGGTCATTAATTAAAATTTTTTAACAAACCAACCAGCCATGATGTGGGCTGTTTCAGTTTCTTACTGCTTATTATTTCAGATACTTAGGGGCTTAAAGCAATAATTTATTTTGCTCCCAATTTTGTGGGACCAGAATTCTGGAAGGACTTGGGTGGACAGTTTGTTTCTGTTCCAGTGGAGTCAGCGGGAGCAGCTGGGGCTGGAGTCTAGACTTCCAGCATGTGGCTTCTTCACACACGTGTCTGGCACCTCTGGGCAACTTGGCTGTTCTCTTCCCTTGGGATTTCATCCCTCAAGGGTTTCTTCAGGAGGCTTGGGCTTCCTCCCAGTATGGTGGTCTCAGGGTTGTTGTACTTCTTTCCTGGTGCTGGCTTCCCCAAGAGTGAGCAGAGTGGCCCAGCAGTCCCAGGTGGAAGCTGTAGGCTTCTTAGGACCCAGCCCTGGAAGCCTGAAGTGTCACTAACACTACATTCTCTTAGTCAAGGAAGTCCTAAGTCCAGCCCAGATTTCAAGAGAGGGGAATCTGATTCTAGCTGTCAATGTGGGGGGCAGCATGCATGTCTAGGAGAGAGGGAAGGAACGGATGGTGGCCATCTTTGTAGACAGACTACTCCATGGACCAAACAGAACAGGTGGATTCACCCTGGGGCCACCTGTGTATTCTCTCCAGACTACAGAGGTATATGTCAAGATTGTATAAACTTGTGTATTGCCAAGCCAGGGAGAGAAGTCAGTTGTTACCAAGGAGGTAGATCATGACTGTATTAGGTGGAACCATATGAAATTGCTGACATTTGACCATTTTAGACCTACAAAATGACAATTTCATATGGTTCAGCTTCATACTGGGGAGATCTGAGAAGGCTTTCTGTGTTTGAGGGTCTGGGTATTCCCCACTTCTCCCCTCAACCTGCATCTCAGAGCCTTGGCCTTGCTAGGTGGGGAGACACAGTCACACCTGGAACATCGTGTTAATACTAGACCTGTCTTCTCTGTAAGACACCGTGTGTGGGTCCAATCATAGCTGAGATGCTGACATATCCTCTGCCAGTCCCCCTTTTCCTCACCCCTAGGACCTTGGGAGACTCACAGTTAATTTGCATTTTAATAATTTTTCGCAGGGGGAGGGTGATACAAAAGACATCTGGTAGTATTAGAGAAGTGATTCTGTTATCTCTTGAAATGATCTTAGCTACTACACTCAGGGGCCTGTGGGATCATTCCAGCAGATATGCAGGAAACTAGCAGAAGTTTTCCTCTGCCAGTCCCCCTTTTCCTCACCCCCAGGACCTTGGGAGACTCACAGTTAATTTGCATTTTAATAATTTTTCGCAGGCGGAGGGTGATACAAAAGACATCTGGTAGTTTTAGAGAAGTGATTCTGTTATCTCTTGAAATGATCTTAGCTACACTCAGGGGCCTGTGGGATCATTCCAGCAGATATGCAGGAAACTAGCAGAAGTTTTCCATCCCCAGAGGAACACACCACTGCCCAGAAAAATGGAATTGCAGGGAGTCTGGCAGTCTGCTACTTAGAGAATGCTTTCCCAGCCACTGACTGTTCCTTTTTCTTAAAACAAGAATTATCATTAAAATACAACTGGCCTATTATCTTGAGTGTTTTTAACCCAATGGTCTGTCTAGTACTTCCAGTTCCTATTGGAAAGATTTAAATATTTTATCATTCTAATTAGACCTGCCTTAGAAGAGGATATAATGCTGTTTTGCACAGGTGTGATGAGTAGTTAAGGAAGAAGTAAAATCTGTAGTGATTTTTGTAGACCGCATTTCTAGGGTATTTAAGACTCCGGACATAGAGCTAAGAGAACAGGGGTATCTGGAGGTGGATTGTGAGTCTCCAGCTAAATGCTTGAGTGTTTAAGGATCACCTTCTGTGTGCTCTGTCTTGCTTTGGGGCCCAAACGCCAGCTCCTTCTACCTTGAGGTGACAGACACCCACCCCTGTCCACTCACTCTCCATTCTGCCATTCTGTCCCCTCAGGATGTACCTTCCCGTCATCACGGCCATTTATCAAATGCCTGTGAGGAGGTAACAGGCAAGCCCTGTGTTGAATAATCTGCAGAATCTCACTAAGTCTTTACAACAGCCCCATAGAATAGGCACTTTTCAGAACTGTTTTATAGGTGAGGAAACTGAGGCTCAGGGAGGCAACATCACTTGCCTTAGGCACATGGCTGGAATTCAAATGCAGGTCTCTGTGCCACTTTGGCCAATTTTTAAAAAATACTTTTTCTTTTTTTTTTTTTTTTAAAGAGAAGTCTTAGGTTCACTGAAAAATTGAGAGGAAGGTACAGTGATTTCCCATATACTCTCTGCCCCTACACATGCACAGCCTCTCCCATTACCAACATCCCCTACCGCAGTGCCACATTTGTTATAACTGATGAACCTGCATTGACACATCATTATCACCCAGGGTCTGTAGTTTACATTAGCGTTCACTCTTGCTGTTGTACATTCCATGGGTTTGGAGAAATATATAATGACTTGTACCCACTATTATAGTATCATATAGAGTATTTTCACTGCCTTAAAAATTGTCTGTGCTTTGCTGATTCATCCCTCCCTCCTTGCAACCCCTGGCAATCACTGATCCTTTCACTGTCTCCATTAGTTTTGCCTTTTCCAGAATGTCATGGAGTTGGAATCATACAGTATGTAGCCTTTTCGAACTGGCTTCTTTTGCTTAGTAATATGCACCTAAGTTTCCACCACGTCTTTTCAGTGGACTTGATAGCTCATTTCCTTTTAGTGCTGAATAATATTCCATTGGCTGGATGTACCACAGTTTATTTTTCCATTCACCTACTGAAGGACATTTTGATTGCTCTCAAGTTTTGGCAATTATGAATAAAGCTGATGTAAACATCTGTGTGCAGATTTTTGTGTGGATAAGTTTTCAACAGCCTATTTTAAAAATCTAATCTGGGGCCGGCCCGGTGGCGCACTGCTACAGTGCGCCGCTTGGGAGTGCAGCGCCGCTCCCGACGAGGGTTCGGATCCCACGTACAGACCGGCC
>NW_007728757.1:134045-139871 GCF_000696425.1 Galeopterus variegatus | reverse complement strand
GCAGCGCCGCTCCCGACGAGGGTTCGGATCCCACGTACAGACCGGCCGCTCACTGGCTGAGCAAGGTGCGGGCGCAACACCGAGGGTTGCGATCCCGTTGCTGGTCCCGGTCCGGTACGGGCATGACACTGAGGGTTGCAATCCGTTGCCGGTCACGAAAAAAGACAAAAAGGGGAAAAAAAAAAATCTAATCTGACAATCTCTGCCCTTTAATTGGAGTGTTTAAACCATTTACATTTAATGTGATTGTTGATATGGTTGGGTTTAGATCCACTATCTATTATGTTTTCCTGTTTTTTCATGTGTTCTTTGTTTCCCTTTTTCTCTTTTTCTGCTTTTTTTTTTTAGGTTAATTGAGCAATTTTTATTTTTTTCATGTTACCTCCTCTCTTGGCTTATTGTCTCATAACTGACTGATGCTCTGTTCATTTTTTTTTTGTCTTTTTCTCTGTTTATGTTTCATTGAACAGTTACTATTAACGTGTCTTCAAGTTCACTAATGTTTTCTTCTGCAATATCTAATCTGCTGATCCAGATATTTTTACTATCCTGTGTATTTTTTATATTGGACATTGTTGTTTTTATTTCTAGAATCTAATTTGGGTCTTTTTTTTTCCCCTTTAATTTTCTATTTCTTAACATGTTTAATGTTTTCTCTAGCTTTTTGTACATATGGAATATAGGTATAACAACTGTTTTAATGTCCTCATCTACTAATTCTAAACCCATGTAGGTTCTGGGTTGGTTTTGATTGATGGCCTTTTCACCTCACATAATTCATATTTTCTTGCCACTTTGCATGCTTGATATTTTTGATTCAATTGTGAATTTTGTCTTGTTGGATGCTAGATATTTTTGTATTTCTATAAATATTCTTGAGCTTTGTTATGAGATGTAATTGTTACTTGGTAACAGTTTGATCCTTTTGGGTATTGCTTTTAAGATTTGATAGTCAGGACCACTGCCATATTTAGTCTGAGAGTGATTATTTCCCACTACGGAAGCAAGGTCATTCTGAGTATTTTACCCAATGCCCCATGAATTATGAGATTTTCAAAATGGCTGGTGAAACAGGCACTACATCTGGCCCTGGATGTGTGTCAGGCACTTTTCCCTGGAATTCTTTGGTGTGATTCTTTCCCTGCTTCGGGTAATTTCCACGCACACATGTTACTCATCAGCCCTCTGTCAAATATTTGAGTGGTCCCTCTGCAGACCTCCAGGGTTCTCTCTTTGTCTCCTCTCCATACTCTGCCCTGCAGCCTCCAGCTGCCTCAATCTTCCCAGACTCTCAGTTCCATTTCTTCAACTCAGGGAGTCCATCGAGCTCTGCCTGAGTTACCCACTCCACTGCCCGGAAACTTCACTCAGGAAGTAAACTGGAGCAATTGTGTGGCTCACCTTGTTTGTTTACCATCTCTCAAGGATCTCTGTCCTTCATTGCCTGATGTCCAGGGTCTTCAAAAACATTTTCATATATTTTTTCTGTTTTTTTTAGTTGTTGCAGTTAGGAGGATGTTTTAGTCTATTTTGTGTTGCTATAACAGAAATACCTGAGACTGTGTAATTTATAAAGAAGAGAGGTTTATTTGGCTTACGATTCTGGGACAGCTGCATCTGGCATGGGCCTCAGGCTGCTTCTACTCATGGCGGAAGGTGGCACATAGCCGGCAGGTACAAGCAGATCACATGGTGAGAGGAAGCAAGAGAGAGAAGGTGCCAGGGTCTTTTTAAGCAACAAGCTCTCGCAGGAACTAATGGAGCGAGAACTCACTCATTAATCCCCCTTCTCCCAGGGAGAGCATTAATCCATTCATGAGGGATCCGCCCCCATGACTCAGTCAGTTTCCAACACTGCCACATTGGAGATCAAATTTCCACATGAGTTTTAGAGGGGACAACACATCCAAACTCCATCAGAGGATAAATCCAGTCCCTATTACTCCCATCTGGCTGGAAGATCAATTTTCTTAAGCCTGTGTTTTTAACAACTGTATTTCCACCCCTCCTTGTTTCCTCACATTGTAGAAATAGTAATGTAACACTTGAGTTTAAATCTGGCCCACCTCCCAGCTGTGGAATCTTGGTGCAGCACTTCTGTCTCTCCTGAATGTGGTAGCACATGAGTAATGTGCATACATACCTTGCAGGTGAGCCTGGGGAACACCAAGCTAGAAAGCCGAATCATACATGGACTGACCAGATTCCTTTCCAGCCTGCTACTGCTACCTGGGTTTCTTCTGGGTGTCCTATGACAGGATGTGCCATGAGACAGTGAGAGAGCCAGTCTGCAGACCAGGTGTTGGGGCTGCATGCCAGCAGCCAGAAGTTGGGCAGCTTAGTGAGCAGGGCTGGGTTTCTTTAGGCCTCCATTGCAGGCACCTGGACCCTAGGGAGCCTCGTTCCCCAGAAGG
This sequence comes from Galeopterus variegatus, assembly GCF_000696425.1. Classification (NCBI taxonomy): domain Eukaryota; kingdom Metazoa; phylum Chordata; class Mammalia; order Dermoptera; family Cynocephalidae; genus Galeopterus; species Galeopterus variegatus. The sequence goes on along the minus strand of NW_007728757.1, from coordinate 137,457 downwards.
ATGGAAGTGAGGGGGTGGGCAGCAAGTTTCTCCAACTGAGGCCCACCCAGTGTGGCAGTCTCCCACTCAGCCAATAGCTAGGACTCTGCTGCTCCCCTCCAGACTCCACAAGATCCCCATCTTCTCAGCACAAAGCTCTAGGAGCTGATTAGAAGTGCATTAAGACTTGGTTTCTGGCAGCTTTGAGAGAGTCTGGAGAGGGGTGGCTAATGTGCCCTCTGGGGACCCTTGTGCCCCCACCTCTCTTTGCTGAGCCACAGCAGCACTGCCTACATCTCCTGCCTCCTCTCTGACTCCTGTCGATCCTTCTTCCCTCCCCGTGGAGGTTCCACCTGGGCCCCATTGCACGTCTAAACAACCACATCAATCAGGCAGCCTTGGCCATGCAGACAGGCTATGGCCAGGAGTGTTGGGAAGCCAAAAAGAAGCTATCACCAGCCTTTGTCTTTGCCCTCCTCCCCAACATCACATGAGCACGTGTTACATACAGAACACCATTCTTAGCCACACACGTAGGTGAGGGAGGCACCCCGTGCTCAGGTGGTAGAAGAAGGGGACAGATGGCATGGGTGAATCTTGGGTACCTGCTAGGGGCCAGGCTCCGTGCTGCATGACCGTCCTCTGAGGGCAGTACTGTCAGCATGCTCATTTTAGAGAACAGCATACTGAGGTTCAGAGAACCTTAGGGTCTTGCCCAAAGTCATCCAGGAAGGAAGGGGCTAAGCTGAGGTCAAGGCTAGGTCAGAGCCCAGAGCCCAGCTACAAACTGGGCAACAGCTTTTGGATTGCAGTGTTGGGATGGGGGTGGAGGGAGAGCTGAGCTCCAAATACCTGTGGTTCTGGATCACAGTTCTCTCCAGCCCAGCCCTCTCTAGAGCCTGAGTAGGCAGAGTGCATTGTGGCTAGAGCCACAATGTTCCAATGCTCAGACAGGCTGGTGCCAGAGTGGGGAGGAAGGGAAGCCTGCCCACCCCCAGGGGTCGTCCCTCCCTGGTCTGCCCCGCCCAACTCTGTCCAGCTGTCCGTCAGAGCAGCCCTCCTGTCTGAGATTCTCTGAGGGCACAGGCTTGCATCTTGTTTGTGTCAGGATTGCTGCTGCCAGCCCAGGGCTGGACCTGGTAAATATTTAATAAAGGAATGAGGGAGAGCAGGAAATCAATAAAAGCATGAGAAAAACTGGATAGAAAACCATGCCTTGCATCAGCTTGCGGGGCACCTCCTTTTTGGATTTGGATGATGGCTTTCCCCAAGGCCACCAGTTCATGACAGCACCAAGTCCCCCATCCTCTCCCCATATCCTATCCCTCAGACTCCCCAGTCCCCAGAACCTCTCCCTTATCCCCTGCAGTGTGTCTGCTTGTGCCAGGCCCCAGTGCTATGGCTTTTCCATGCAGCACTTTGTTCCAGCCTCTGAAGAGAACCATGGTGTGAAGCTGAGATCGTTCTCAGTTTGCTCACGAGGAGAATGGAGCCCAGAGTGTAAGACTAATGAAGGTCTTGCAGCAGATCGACAGTGGGGCTTGTATTTGAAGAAAGGGATGACTCCTCTACACCTCTGGACTTCACTGTCGAAATGGTGACTCAGAGGTTAGGTGACCAACTGCCTTGGCTTGCCCAGGACTAAGGGTCATCCCGGTCTCAGGATTTTTAGTGTTGAAACCAGAAAACCTCTGAGTCCCAGGAAAACTGGGATGGTTGGTCACCCTACTCCAAGGCCATCTGGGATTCAGAAGGGTTTTGGGGGTCCCTCGGGGAACACTGAAATGCTGTTGCAGAGTTAGTGCACCTGACACTGTATCTCACCAGTACTCTTGCTCTTTAAAAGTGAAGGGGGATGGTCGAAACTGTTTCCAGAATCAGCACCTCCCTCTCATTCACTTCTCACATATTTAACAAGCCCCAAGCATTGGTCAGACACTGTTCTAGGCACTGGGGACACTGGGGAACAAGCACTGAAGCCCCTGATCCCCCTGATGGCTCCTCATCCCCCTGATGGCACCTTATCCTGACATCCGATCACCACTTGTGAAAGGTGGCCAAGGATGGGGAACACTGTACAGCCGCTGCTGTCTACTCACCTCTGTCCTGGCAGCCACCCAGAGGGTGCCCAGTAAATGCTGACTTTGACTGAGTCCACTGGGAAGGTGGCAGAGGGTGAGCAGGACCCGGGCCCACCTGTAGCCCCAGGAAATTGACTCCCCCTGGTCTGGCCAGACAGTGGCATAGAGCGGGCACTCTCCTCTTTTGTGGTCCTGGCCATGCCACCTGCCGTTACAGGGTCCCAGGGCCCCTGAAATCTCAGACTGAGCTCTAGAAGAACATAGTGGTCTTGCAGGGTGAGCAGAGCCCCACCTCCATGACAGCCCCTCAAGCCTTCAGTTTCCTGCTGGCCACCTGTCATCCAGAAGCCTCCCACTATTTCAGAGCACTGTTATGGGAGCACACCCAGCCAGACTACATGGCTTACCCTGTTGGTCCCCAGCAGCCCATCTGGGTAGGAAATGCCAAAAAGTGGGGAAGAGAGTGTCCTCACACCTGCAGTCATGAGGTCATGCGGAGGGAGCTCTCCAGGTGGGTTGAACAGCACCCCCCACCATAAGACTAAAGCCTGTGTCACACCACTGTGTTCGCACATGAATCTGCCTCCCCTCTGTCTAGGAGACCCTCAGAAGCTAGTGGAACAAGCTGTGCCTTGTTTCTCTGTAGAGCCCCAGGGCCTGGCCCACAGTAGGCACTTAATAAATGCCTGTGCAGTGAGCCCCTGATCAGGGACCTGGGCATGAGTCCTGGCTCACCTATCTGCATGGCTCCAGGGCCCTAGGCAAATCACCATTGCAGGACTATGGACAGTAATGCTGGAGTCCCTCCCTGCGTTCCTTATCAGGGGTGAGTCACCCCTGTGCGGTGTCTGTATCTTCAGCAACGGGGGCTCCCCGCCTCGCAAAACATTGACTCCCTTGGAGTTGGTAGCCTTGGGCTCAAACATGGCCCTGCCGCTGTGTTGCTAGGGCCATCACTTCATCGCCTTGATGTGCTCAGCTGTGCAATGTCATGGTGGGTTATAAGTTATGATAAGCCTCAGGTGACTCCCTTGGAGTTGGTAGCCTTGGGCTCAAACATGGCCCTGCCGCTGTGTTGCTAGGGCCATCACTTAATCGCCTTGATGTGCTCAGCTGTGCAATGTCATGGTGGGTTATAAGTTATGATAAGCCTCAGGATTTTGAGAATTAAATATAGCAATGCGGCACCTATTAAGTGGCCAGTAAATGGGCTTATTCACTATGACCTTCCTCTTTTGAGCTGAAACTCTCATTTCCTTTAACTCAGCCTGCTGGTCCTCAGAAGCGAGTTTAATTTTGCTTGCTCCTGGGAGTCTGTCCTGTGATTGCCCGGGGTCAGGGAGGGCACCTGT
>NW_007728757.1:131681-133599 GCF_000696425.1 Galeopterus variegatus | reverse complement strand
ATCGCCTTGATGTGCTCAGCTGTGCAATGTCATGGTGGGTTATAAGTTATGATAAGCCTCAGGATTTTGAGAATTAAATATAGCAATGCGGCACCTATTAAGTGGCCAGTAAATGGGCTTATTCACTATGACCTTCCTCTTTTGAGCTGAAACTCTCATTTCCTTTAACTCAGCCTGCTGGTCCTCAGAAGTGAGTTTAATTTTGCTTGCTCATGGGAGTCTGTCCTGTGATTGCCCGGGGTCAGGGAGGGCACCTGTGATAGGGAAGCAGAAGGCCTGAATTCTGGGCCTGACTCTGCCATATGACTTGGAGCAAGATGCTTCATTTCTTGGATGCTCAGTTTCTCTGTCCGTTAAATGGGAACAGTAACACAGCTCATAGAGCGGGCAGGAAAATCAAGTGAGAGATTGGATATAAAAACACAAACTCCAGAGAACTGCACAAGTGCCAGTGATCGCTACTGTGTTCGAACCGTTATCCTGTATCCTCCTGCTGCATTGTTTCTTTTTTTGGAAAATGTGGCCATTTCCTTCAACTGTTTTCCCAAATGAACATTCTCTGTGGAATCCATCGAGTCAGGCTCTGGTCTGTCTGTGTTCTTATAAAAGAGTTTTCTCAGAATAGGACATGATATTCCCGGAAAATTTATCACCTCCTTGGATCTAGCCCTGGTACACTCATTAATGTGGCTAGTGAGAGCCAAATCTTGCCTTCTGTAGTGCTGAACCTTTATCTCATTCTGGGGAAGGTCCCTCGTTCTTGAGCGCTGCTTTCAGCCAGGTCCTGCTCTAGAATTTGTGCAACTGATTTTTGAACTGTGGCACAGATATATCAAGAACTGTGAAGGGTCTGAAATTTTACCCTGCTTGCAAGTTAGCCTGCCACAGTTTCATAGAAGCTGACAGAGATATGAGACTCCTGGATTAGAGTGAAAGAGCTTTATTACTCACACCCCAGCAAGCAACTTGAGCTTCAGGTTCACGTTAGTGCCCCTGCTCTGCAAGTCCCACGGGGGCCGAGTGGAGCAGCCTGGTGCATTCCGTGCACATGGGTTTGTGTAACAACCAAGGAACCTCAAGCTTAGGAAACCTCACTCTTTTAAAGGAGGCTGCTAGCAAACCTGCCCAGCCTTTGCCTCAGAGGGAGAGAGATCTTTATTATCCTGGTCAGGAAACAAATGTGCCCTCTGCCCCAGAGGGGACACTGTCTCTTCTTCAGGGCTCTTTACTGCACAAACATCTTTGAAAAGATAGTCCAGAACAAAAGCTACCAATGCCCTTACTCAACAGGTGTGCAGAACACAGGTGATCCACACAGAATTGTCTCCCAACAATATATTTATACTGATCCCTCAAAAATGCAGCTGCACAAATCTGGGCTTACATCTCAGCTTGGTCACCCCTGAGCTGTATGACCTCGGGCAAACTACTTAACCTCTGATCCTCAGTTCCTACAGCCTGTAAAAGGAGGTATCTTCCAGAAGTGTTGCAAGGGATTCCTTGACATAGCGTTCTTGTGCCCGCTATAGAGCAGACCGTGGAGAGAAGGCAGCAGTGAATCGAAGCCCATCTTTCTGACCACTTGATTCTCTGCCTTTGTCCCTCCCTGACCTACTTTTCAGGGCTCCTGTCCCTCCCCAGTCAAATGGGGGCAGAATCCCCCTCCTGGCTCCAAGCCCACCAGCCAGTGGGAGGACCTGGGAAGCTGGTGTCAGGAGGCCTGGAGCGGGGAGCTCAGAGCCTGGGTCAAACCTGGGCCCTGGCCCCGGTGTTAATTTCTGAGCCTTAGTTTCCTTGTTCTTATCATAGAGCCCACCTCCTGAGATTTAAGAAAGAATTAAAGGAGGTAATAAACATGGGATGTTTGGAACATTTCTGCATATGACAAGTGTTCAGTAAAGCCATTATGATGCCATTT
>NW_007728757.1:117450-130867 GCF_000696425.1 Galeopterus variegatus | reverse complement strand
AACTGATCAGGAAAAGCAAAGCAAAGGGACTGTGGGCCTGAGCTGCTTTTGCAAGCCTCTTGCAGATTGCTCAGCATGCTGGTGGCATCCAGCAGTAATTTTCTCGGCATTCATGTGGTAGGACCTCTGTGACCTTCCTGCATGGGGAACACAGAGTTGCCCAAGGCGCTGTTCACGGAGTCTAGAGGTGCAGGGAGGCAGGGCTTGGAGTTGGGACTCCAGAGACCTGCTGGGTCTTGGCAGTGCTGCTTATATACTGTGTGACCTTTAGGGGCTGGGGGTGATGACTAACATCCTCTCTCTGAACTCCGTTTAGGGACTCAGCATGGCCTGGTGGCTAAGGGTTTGAGATGTAGAGTCAGACAGACCTGGGTGTGAGTCATGAGTTTGAAATCAGCTGAGTGACTCAAGCATGTCATGGATCTTCCCAAGGCTCAGTCTCCTCATCTGCAAAGTGGGGATAGTGACCTGTCCTGTCTCATGGAGTTGTTGTTCTGACGATGAGACAAGCCTGGCCAGTCCATGGTACCTGTGGCCATGTTACATTGTTTTCTGTTTCTTGGTCTGAAGGATCAGGGTAGAGTGGGCAGAACCATAGGATCTCTTACTGCATGGAAGGATGGAGAAACTCCTGGATTGAGGTTAGAACAGTCTTTTTAGCCTTTTCCTGGTGGTGTGACTTGGGCAAGTTACATGACTTCTTTGTGCCTCCCCTGCCAAGGGTGCCAGCTAGTCACACCTCCTTCTGTGATGTATGGCAAAAACACTGGTCACCATGCGTGTCTCGGGACTTTGGCTGGTGCTCAGGGTTCCTCTCAGACCCAAGGTTGTCAGGCACTAGGGCTGCTGACATCAAAGAATGCCTCGTCTAATTGGGCTCTTACCACTATGCAGGTAACTCAAACACCGGACACAGGAGGGAGCCCAAGGGACCCTAGGACAGGTTCTCAGAATGAAATGGGCTGCAGCCAGGTCCTGCTATGGTTTGATTGAGTCCCTCCAAAACTCATGTTGAAACTTAATTCCCAATGCAACAATATGAAGATGTGGGGTCTTTAGAAGGTGATTGGGCCATGAGAGCTCCACCCTCATGAATGGATTCGTGCCTTATAAAAGGGCTTGAGGGGGCAAATTTGTCCCTTCTGTCTCTCCCGCCATGTGAGGACACAGCGTTTCTCCCTCTGGAAGACGCAGCAGTGGGGCACCATCATGGAAGCTGAGAGCAGCCTTCACCAGACACCAGACCTGCCAGCACCTTGACCTTGGACTTCCCAGCATCCAGAACTGTGAGAAATAAATTTCTATTGGTCACAAGTTACCCAGTCTGTGATATTCTGGTATAGCAGCACAAACGGACCAGGCCAGGTCCCAATGGCTGGAGCTGCCCACTGCTCTGTCCTGATGCCAAGCATTGGTCCTTGGGATGTCACTAAAGTGGCTTCGGCTGACAGAGCTCACCACACCCCAGTGGCTTGCAGGTGGGACTGTCCCATCAGGATCCGGGAGGGAACACCGTTTTCTGCCAAAGGGGAATCTTTCCAGCCTCCTCCTGATGAATGAAGTCTGTGGGGCCCTCAGAGGTGGAGTCTATTTCTGACACTTTTGCTCAGGAAAATGACGTATGGCTAATGGACATTCTGGGTCAGGACCTCCTGTGGTCTGCTTCAGAAGCTCGCCTGCACTTCCCAGCCTCGGGGAGAGGAGCGTCAAGGCACTGATGCTCCTTCTGCCCTTCGGTTCATGTTACAGAAGTCGGCGGAGTTAACCTTCTAGGTCACCATAACAGTGCCCACCATGATAACTACACCTGCCTTTCACTGGGTGCCAAGCACCACCCAGTGCTTCACCTGGGCAGCACAGCTGAGCCTCACCACCACACGCTGAAGTAGAAATGACAATTGGGCCCATTTTTCAGATGAAGCAACTGAGGCTCAGAGAGGTGAAGTATCATTAAGTACCGGAGCTGGGATTTGAACTGGCCACCTGGCACCCACACGCTCGCCCTCTCAGCTCACTCCCTGAGCTTAGGGGCTCTGTCCTCACTGCCCCTCTCCTGCAGGTAGGTCTTGGGCACATCTTCCTGACTCGCCACTCTGCTGCATCTCCGTTTGCACACAGACAATGGCTTGGGTTTTTGCAGACAGCTTATTCACAGACACATCTTTTGGCTCCTGGAAATAGCTGCCCGCTGACCCAAGGCTGTTTTATTCCACTGGAAGAAAGTCCCTTAATGACACCATTTCTACCTCCCCAATTCCCTGATCCCCAGCACTCAACTCCCACTTCTTACTTTTAAAAATCTTATGAACATTGGCTTATTTAAAATTATGCACCTCATCAGGCCTTTTGAGAGGTTTTAAGAGTCTATCTTCTTGCTGGAGACTTCTTCAAAGACTCCCAACCCTCACCCACTCTACCATTTCAAAGCAGGGCACATCAGAACAGTTTTTAATCGAGTACAGTGTGGGTTTTCCCACACAGCCAGATGCTCAAGCACGTTGTAGAGATGAACAAGTAATGTTGGAAAATGCTTCGATGAAAAGCGTCTGTGCTTTGAAGCAGAAGGCTTTGGGGACAAGGTACAGCAGCCTCCAGGGCTCCTCCCGACACATGATCGGTCAGACAGGATGGGTATAAAACAGGGAGTAGGAAGGACGGGCCTTCACAGAGCTGCACACTCTGGCCCAGTGCCCCCACGGTGCCTCCCTGCTGTTCCTGACAGGCCACTGGTGGCAGGCGGAGGGCAGCTGGTGTCTTCTTCATCTCCCATGCTGCTGGCCACAGGTTGCCCAGAGGGCTCGACTCCCCAGTTCTGGCTGTGCTACACCCTGGCTGGGTATCCTGAGAAAGTCATGGCTTTCTGAGTCTGCTTGTGTATCTGAAAAGGCTCAGTAATACCTGCTCCTCTAGGTTATTTTGAACATTGGATGTGCTAATATGTGCAAACAGTTTTGTAAATAGAATAAAACATTAATAATGATGCACTTGACATTTATGGAGCACTCATGAAGTGCCAGGCACTGCTCTCAGTACTTTATATGTGTATGTACTGAGATACATATATATGTATACACACACACACTGATGCAGAAAGTGTTGTTAGCATCATTCCCATTCCACAGATGAGGAAACTGAGGCCTGGAGGCTACTTCACTTGCCCAAGTCACACCAGGAGCAAGTGGCAGAGGGGGATCTGAAGGTCTGCACGTGGGCATCCTTGCTATCAGCCACCGTGCTGTGCTCTGTCAGACTGCAGCGTAGCTTCTAGGATACTCTTTAACCTGGAGACAGTTCACTGAGGGGACCCTAGCTGGTGGGATGTTTCTTGATACAGAAACGTCCATCGCCAGATTCCCATGCCGCTACTGCAGCTGTTGGCCAAGGCTTCTCTCCTCCCCGGCCCATTGCAGGTGCATATCACCTGGGAGGTTTTCTCCAGTTGCTTCCTGATCCATTTTCCTTTCCTCACCCTCGCTAGAGGGAGCTTTTTCCCACTGGGGAGCTTCAGTGGCTGCCCCCCTGCCCGTGGGATTAAGTGCCAAGTCCTTGGGCCGGCCTCTATTCCCATGAACAGACCTGAGTCTCTAGGTCTGGGCCCCAAATGCACCTTCCTGGCCCCCATCAGCCGGGCTGAGACATGCAGCTTCTGACAGTGATGCCCCAGACATTCTGAACTTTGCCCCCGGATGTCTCCCTGCCCCACTTCAAGGCCAGATTCAGAACCCCCATCCCCCGAAGCCAGGTGCCCCGGATCCCATGCTTGAGGGCCCTGTCCTTTCTTCCAAGAGCCCAGTGCTCTTCCGTGGCACTCCCGTGCACTCTCACATCCTTTCTGCTAGGTTGCCATATGTGCACACAGTTTTGCCAGTTCCTCCTGGTCTCCCCCAGCACAGGGCATGGGCTGGTATGAAGTCGACTCTGCATAGAAGATGACGGAAGTGGGATAGGGGCAGCGGGCTTAGGGCTGAGCCGGGCCACACTCGCTGTGGTCCTTTGGCAAGTCCTCACCCTTGGAGCTGCTGTCTACTCAGTGCTGAAGTTGCACTGACAGTGGTCCCCACTTACACAGCAAGCCCTGGTCACAGCGAGTGAGCCAGGACGTGCTCTGTGGCTAGTGGCAGGTTCCACGGTGGGGTACAACTGTCAGCCGAGTGGATAAACAGTGTCAAGTTCATTCAAGCAGATTATTCCATCCTCCGCACCCTCGCTCTCCTGCATGCGCTGGGGTTGCGGCAGCTCAGCCACACAGCACCGCCCTTCCTCACTGTCCTCCCACCCACTCGGTTTCCTCCCCAGTCACCCCCCAAGCCCCCACTGCTTGCCTGAACCGGGCAGGAACTCCACTTGCAGCCCTTGGGCCAGAGGCCTCTCCTCCCACCCAATGCCCGGCTGCAGGAAACCTGCCCACCAGCAGCAAGTGCAGCAAACACATCTGTCCGAGGAGGAATAAGCCCATGTGTAGCGCACCAAACACCTGGGATCCATCATGGGAAGGGCCTGGGCAAAGGGTTCCCTAATCCCCCAACACACCCCCCAGCCCATCTCCCTAGCCCGCTGTGTATCACCACAGACTCTTGAGTTGGAAGGAAAATACTCAGCTCACAATTCCACAGTTTCCAGAACACGCGCCATCTTAAAGTAGTAGAAATAAAGATACTGCTACCAACAACAACTAATAATAATAATAACAACAACTATGGTAGCTCCTTGAGTAGTGATTCACCTGCTGCTAGGCTCTGCGCTTAATACCATGTGCGTCTGTCAGCTCAAGAAGTCCTCACAGCACCCCAGTGAGGAAAATATTCTTATTACCTTCATTTTGCAGATAAGAAAGGTAAGGCGCAGAGAGGATGAGGAATCAGTCTGTGGTCACGCAGCTCCTCGGGAGCCAGTCGGATGTGGAATGCAGGTGGCCCCAGTCCTTGCTCCTGTGCTCTCTGTTGGAGAAGTAGGGGTTGGTATTACCTGGTGCTATTGGGCATGTGTATTTTCACCCCTTATTTCAGCTCATAAATTCACCTAAGGAGCTAGCTACCTGTCCAGTTTAAGTGTTTGACAACAAAGGCCGCCACCAGGAGTGCCCGGGAACATTACTAGAGCTGCGTGTGATGAACATCTGGGCAGCCCTAGTAAGTATGATTCAGTAGGGGTCTACTAGGGTGTGTGTGTGTGTGTGTGTGTAACTTACTGTATTTTCTCTTAAGTAGCACTGGTTAGCCACCATATAACCACCTTGTAACAGATGATGCCTTTGAGTGAGCAAGATTTAAAGAAATAAACGTCTCAGCATAATTCCACAGCATTCTCACTAATCCTCAACGGGACAATTACTCTAAGACTTCTGTCTCAGTAACCACATCCGTCTGTTGTGAGGAGCTAATCAAACTTCCCGAGGATAAACCTCTCTCATCTCCAGCTGGCCTGGCCCATCAGCACATTCTGAAGTCAAAAGCCCTTGCAGGCAGCTTTTCTTACCTCCTAATGCTTTTCTGCAGCGAGTCACTCCGTCAAGTCATTGCTGAGCCTTCCCTGGCAATGAGGGTGCTGTCCCAGAGGTCAGGCAAAGGAAACAGGCTTGTGTTTGTGGCTCCTCTGCCAGTGGGGGACAGAGCTCAGGCTGCACCCTGGCCTGACCTCCCAGGCCTTGTCTTTCCACCTCAACCACGTGATGAGTGACCCCCATCCCTAAATGTTCCCAATTAATCCAGAAAGAAAGAAAGCAAAAAGGACCAGCAGCTCTTTGAGTTTTCCTTTTGTTAATCTACTCTTCTGTCTTCCCTGCCTGTTGCAAAAACTGACATGGAGATTACAGCCACCGTGTGTGTCTTTACATCAATAATTTGAAACACCAGCACTGTCTTCCAATTGGAAAGGAGGCATGTCCTACTACTTCCTGGGGAAAATTCCTCCTGTCCAGCTCCCTGCCAGCTGCTGGTAACACTCATGCGCTCTCAATATCACATCTCTGGGCAGCCTACCTCAGGGAATAGGCCTGGATACCTTTTCCAAACATTCCAGCTGAAACTGGGCCAGAGGGTGAGAGTGGTTTCCTCACTCCCAGGGGGGCAGGCACATCCTTTCTGGGGCTGTCCTGTGCCTCATTAGCCCTTGAGTGCCTTTAAATACTCTTGGGAAGAACCTGGTCTTGTTTCCGAGATGATGATTTTCTCCAACCAACGGAGCATAACATGACCTTGATTTTGCCCACACAAGCCATGAGCGTTTATTGAGTGCCTGCTTTGTGCAGCACACTCAGGATCAAAAACAACAGCGCAGACCCCTCCTGCCCTGAATCACTAAAGGGTGGGTTTCCATACCCAAAAAAGCCATGTGACCTTTATCACATAAAAAGAAAAATCTTTTCATCTGATGCTTGCAAAACATCTGGGAGGTGGATGAGGCAGGGATCATCGTGTCTGTCTGAAAGTTTGGCAAGTGGAGGCCAGAGAGGTTTCGCAGCAGCGCTGATTTGCAACTGTGGGCAGGTCTCTGCTCTCCGTGCCCCAGGGTGGATGGCTGCTCTCAGGAGCCGAGGGTGAAAAGGATCAAGCTTCCTTGTAGGAAGAAGTTAACTCTCAAGAAGTCCTCTCCACCAGAGGAACAGGACTGTTGCGTCCTTTTGAGGAATAACAGAAGTCACGCACTAGTCTTTATCTGCCTTCCNGGAGCATAACATGACCTTGATTTTGCCCACACAAGCCATGAGCGTTTATTGAGTGCCTGCTTTGTGCAGCACACTCAGGATCAAAAACAACAGCGCAGACCCCTCCTGCCCTGAATCACTAAAGGGTGGGTTTCCATACCCAAAAAAGCCATGTGACCTTTATCACATAAAAAGAAAAATCTTTTCATCTGATGCTTGCAAAACATCTGGGAGGTGGATGAGGCAGGGATCATCGTGTCTGTCTGAAAGTTTGGCAAGTGGAGGCCAGAGAGGTTTCGCAGCAGCGCTGATTTGCAACTGTGGGCAGGTCTCTGCTCTCCGTGCCCCAGGGTGGATGGCTGCTCTCAGGAGCAGAGGGTGAAAAGGATCAAGCTTCCTTGTAGGAAGAAGTTAACTCTCAAGAAGTCCTCTCCACCAGAGGAACAGGACTGTGGCGTCCTTTTGAGGAATAACAGAAGTCACGCACTAGTCTTTATCTGCCTTCCTGGCATTTCGTGTGTTCTCCGCGGCAGTCCCATTCAGGCCAGCTCTGCTGCACAGCCTCGCTTCTGGCGGGGGGTTGCACGTGGCGCTGGCCCCTTTAATCTCTCTGGCCCTGTTTTCTTCATAACACAGTGTGTGCTCTTTTCCTCCTGGGCACCAGCGGGGGGCTTTGACATGGCTTCCTGAACACAGGTGGGGGAAGAGTCTTTCTCTGGCTTCTGACCCAGTTGGGCATATGGAAATAATTGTGAGTGAGGTTGCACATATCTGAGCTGGCTGTGTCAGCAAGGGACAGCCGCACTGTGTGTTCTGCTCCCTGCTCACACAGGTGCCCCTGTGGAGCAGGGGGTGCAGGGTGCAGCAGGCTCACCTGGGAGCCACGTGGGTTGGAGGAGACTCTGGCGTATTCAGAAGTTCTCCCGGATATTCTGACGTGCACCTCCCCTGGAGAACCTGGCCTGTTGTGGTTGCTGTTTGTTTCAGGCCATCGTTACTACCGAAAATTATTTTGTTATATGGAAGAGGGGAGGTTAAAACAGAATCCAAAAGGACCCACTCAGGGCGGTAAAGACACTGGGTGTGCCATTGCTCTGCCACCTCTCCCGCCCCCGGATGTATGTGCTCTCTGATGTAGAGTCACGCTCTCTTTTAATTTTATTTCTTTTGTTTGCTCCCCTACCCCCCTCTCTCCCTCTCCTCTTTCTTTTTCTCTCTCTTTCTCCAAAATAGGGGTCATGTGTTTTTTCTCTTTGTACCTCTGGCTTCCAGCCTGTCCCCAAAGTGTCTATTTAGTCAATGAATGAATGAATAATTGAACAAGCAAATTTCCCACCCATCACCCTGAGATTCATTCATTCTTTTCTTTCTTTCTTTCTTCTTCTACCCAGTGAAAGGGAACTTAATATGATTAGGAGATGCCGGCCCGCACGGGGGACACTCATTTGGTTCCAGTGATGCTGTTGAATCACTCCACAGATGCTTTTAAGTGGGGTAGAATGGGGACTAATTTACTAATACCTTTGCCAGCTATTCCCCAAGGGAAAACTTCACAACTCCCCATTGTCTCCTTTGCTCAGCTGCTGACATGAACTTCTGATAGCTGAACCCATATAGGCTTGGACAGCCCCTCCACCCACAGGAAGCCACGGCCAGGTAGAGGAGGTCGTCAGGTGCAGCCAGGCAGGTGGAGTCAGCCCAAATTGGTCCTGGCTGTTTCTTCTTGAGGTTCTCAGCCAGCCTCCTCTAAAAACAAGCTGTGGCTCTGGGCTTGTCCAGGGCCCCTGAGTTGTCACTGGGAACCATAGGATGCACTGTGGAGGACAGGGTCCCAGGAGACCTGGACCACCACCACCAGCTGAGCATTTCTGTTGCTCCAGGACAAATTTCCCTTCATTATTGGTAATCAAACGTGATGTGCTCTGATGAGACAGCGTTTTTTCTCCTGCTGTGTTGTGCTGAGTTACTATGGCAACAGCTTCAAAAGAGGTGAATTTGCTTTTTTCCTCTTAATTCTGTAAGGCTTTCAGGCTTTCCAAAAATATCCTCATTTCCTGGGTCCTATTGTGGTTCTAGGCATATTGGGCACACAGCAAATGAAGCCCCTTTTCCATCTTGTATATACTGCATCAAATAGCTCAATTCACAGCAATTATTTGAGCAAACTTTTTTTGAAAATATAAAATATTTTTAGCATCTGCTCTGTGTAAGTAGATGTGGTAGGCACTAAGATTCAAAGACAAATTACACTCAGCTTGGATCCTTAAAGAGCTCACAGTTCCTAAGAAAGACAAGTACATAGCTAACTGTAATATAATGTAGTATAACATAACATTATATAAGTACACGGCCAATTATAACGTAATGTACATAAGTAACATAGTTATGGCTAACTATAATATGATGTAATATAAAAACATAGTATAATATAATGTAATATAAATATCTTGTCAGTTGTAGGAATAAATTAGTGTGGGGCTCAGGTGGAGAAAGCTATTCATTCAGCCTGGAGTGACAAGGTTTAGAAGTTGGCAGACCTGGAGTTTGATTCCTGATCAAATGTTTAGGAGCTGTGCAAGGTCAGGGAAATGACTATACCTCTCTGAGCCCCACTCCCTCATCTCATGCTAGGCTGTCAGGAAGATGAGGGGACACCAGGAAATCACAGCACCCAGGCCCAGAGCAGCCCTTACTCAGGAGTTACTGCTCATCTCTGTTCAGCCCCTCGGATGCTAAAGAGAGGCTCAGGATGGGACATGAGCCTAGATGGAAGACACCCCAGCAGAGGAGGGGCAGGCAAGCACCCTGGGCAGCAGCAAGCTGGCCACATAAAAATGCCTGGTCTGAACCCATCACCTTCCCTGGGCTCTGGGTAGGACCCCTTTGGGAGCTGCTGCTGAGCAAAACAGATACCACAGTGGTTCAGTACCACTAAAAGTGGCACTGAAATAAACACAGACATTGCTCTAAACATTCTCAGAGTGCAGTCAGTGCAGGTCCCGATGTCGCCTCGCCTGGTCTCATGTGGGGTGCTGCAGGCGTGACCTCTACCCTACCTGCGTTGGAGGTGGCCCCTTATAGTGGTTTCAGAGAGGGTTGTGGGGTAATGTCTCACCATGCTCTTCCTTTCCATGTGTACCTCAGTTTCCTTACCTAAAAACGAGGATGATGATAGTACCTGCCTCACAGGGTTGTCGATGATAAAATACCATGCTGCCATAATGTGCCCAGCACATACCTGGCATAGAGCAAGCTCTTAATAAATATTAGCTTTTATTTACTTATTTTTATTTTTATTTCATACACGTTGCTTTTCATTGAAAACTCTCCGGCATTAGCCAATGAAAAACATTAGCCAGTGAGACTGGCAGGTTTTGATAACAGGCAGCAAATATTTCCATTAGCTGCAGCCTACATGGAAGAAAAATACAGAAAGGGTTGATGGCTGTCTGAGTGTTAGACAGTTCAACAAAAGGGCAGAATTATGTTCTTTCAACAAAATAGCCAAGATGTGAGGCCAGTTCTCTGTAGGATGTCACTACAAAGTATTACAGGGCTGGGTGACTTAATGAGGAAGCCTTTGGGGTTTGGGGATCTGGATGAGGCCTGGGTGCCATTCCCAGCTGCATGATCTGAGTGATCATGGGCAAGGTGCTCAGAGCTCAGTCCAGTGGGCATTGACCACAGACTGAGTCAGCACTGATTCCAGCCTTCAGCTTCTCCGTCTGTAGAAGGAGGCAGAACCTGCCTGTGGATACCATCACCGGTAGTGGAAAAGGCTTTCTTACTTCCAGATAAGACAAAAGCAGGATCTGTTTGGAGCTGTTTATTTCTACCTCCATCAGGACAAGCGTGTGTACGATGCAGCTGGTTAGTACCACGGGCAGGGACAACACAGCTGCATTTGTCAGCAAAAGCCTGTGCACCAGGCATCTGTAGAAACAAAGTTTCTGTCCATTGGTACCTTGTTACCTGTTGCAGCACATTATACGTTCCAGGCACTGTGCTGAGCACTAGGAAACTGACAGTTAATTGAATGTGCCAACTTGACTGCACCATGGGATGCCCAGATTAAACATTATTTCTGGTGTTTCTGGATGAGGTTACCATTTGAATCAGTGGACCTAGTAAAGCAGATGGCCCTCGCTGATGTGGGGGCCATAATCCAATCCATGGAGGGCCTGAATAGAACAAAAAGGCAAAGGAAGGAGGAATTCACTCCTTTTGTTTCCTGCCTGCCTTCTTGAGCTGGGACATTGGTCTTCTCTGGCCCTTGTACCAGGATGTACACTGTTGGCTCCCTGGTTCTCAGGGAGAACTGAATTATACCACGAGCTTTCCTGGGTCTCCAGCTTGCAGACAGCAGATTGTGGGACTTCTTAGTCTCCATAGTTGCATAAGCCAATTTCTCATCATAAATCTCTCTTCTCTATATATTTTATTGGTTCTCTTTCTCTGGAGAACCCTGACGAGTACGGATTTAGTGGAGACTATTGATTTCCATGATAATTATCGTGCAGTATTGCAAGGTACTCCCTAATACTCAGACAGTTTGAATTCAGGCTCTGGGACTTTGGAAATATTTAACCCATTGAAGCCTTAGTTTTGCCTTTTGTAAGATGGGCAGATAGCACCTCGCTGCGAGGTGCCATTACTAACCAGGGCAGGTATGGGATGTGCACGAAGCAAGGTGACATGAGATGGAGACTTGGTGGCCCAAGCTGGAGCTGGGACAGCCTGCCTGGGCAGGCAGGGTGGCTTTGGAAGGCTTCAGTCTCCTCCACTGGCCTCAAAGGCTCAGCTCAGAGCCTGACATCTGACCCTGGCCTTCTGTGAATTACTCATGTGGTGGAGTTGTTAAGTTTTAAAGTACTTCAGTGTGTATTGTTTTAAAGAAGATGGCTCCCTGCTTTATTTTGAGATCATTTCTTCCCAGCACATGCCAGACTGATCTTTATTTTTACAACCTGGAAGTTTATATGGTACCTTTGGCACAAACCCCTTCTTATTGAGAAATCTTCAAAACTGAACTTATTAGCATTTCTTCCAGTACCTTCCAAAGATCCCAGGGGAGGAAAATGACAGAGCAAGGCATTGTCCTGCCTCCACGTAATGCTGCGTGCCCGTGAGCCCTGCTCCAGGAGCGGGAGTCGCTCTATGCACTAAGCCAGGCAGATTTGCTGAAATGCCCCCCACCCCTGACCCTGCAGCCACATGTAACCAGAGCTGGGCCAGGAGGCTATGGCCGTGGACCCTTTGCCAAAGGAGGATTTTCCTGGGGATGGATCTCAGGTGTCCTTTGTGAGATTGTCCATTTTCTGTGGTGATTAACTGTAGGTGCCCCGATCCCACAATCTTTACATGGTTGTTCACTTTTTAAATAAGTGATTGCCCACGTTAGTGTCCCACGAAGCTGCCTTTGCCTGGTTCTCTGCAGCTGACCTCAGGCCAGCCTTCCTTCTCTGGAGCCGGTCACAGGTCACCTCCTCATTCTCATCTTTCTGCACCTTCTGAACCTCTCTCCTTTCTCTCCCCCTGGGGAAGCCTGTGGCAGATAAAGCACAAACCACGTACATAGAAATGCAAGGCCTTGGGAGGAGGAGACACAATGCACAGCAGCCGTAGACCCAGATCCTGGGTTTGAGCTGGTGTGTAGATTGCAAAGATTCGATCAGCTGCACACATGAATGCTCCTGTTCTTACTGTCTCTCTCTGCCTCTTTCTCTCTCTCACACACACACCTTCCAGCTCTGCTTCTTGCTTGCTGCAGGACTGACCGTGGGAAAATCACTTAATCATTTCTGGAGGCAGTTTCAGCATCCACTTCTGTGAAAACATTAGTAGAAGCCGCCCTGCCTGTGTGAAGGTCCAAAGCGAAGGTCTGACGGGGAAGTAGCTACCCGCCCTGCCTGCACCCTCCCGCATGCCCCGTCATCATGTCACATTCTCCATCCTGAGGGCGGAAGGGTCCCTGGAAGGCAGCTAAACGACTGGGGCTTAATGATGCCCTGCCTGCACCCTCCCGCATGCCCCGTCATCATGTCGCATTCTCCATCCTGAGGGCGGAAGGGTCCCTGGAAGGCAGCTAAACGACTGGGGCTTAATGATGGCCACATTGTGACAATCATTGTCTGCAGTTTGCTGGGAGAGCTGAGCTCACCTGCAGAGCATTGTCTGATGTGTCAAGAAGGGAGAGCAGCATCCCATGAGTCTGAATGGTCTGAGTAGAGGTTCCCTCAAAAGTCATATGAATCAAATTCAAGACACCCATGCAAGTGTCACTGTTCCCTCTACCTTCTTAAGGACACCTTTTAACATATAATAGACACATGGAAAAGTGTACAGCTTGATGCATTTCCTGAAAATGAACACCCCATGTAACCAGCACCCCAGTCAGAACATAGCGGCCTCCCTGCCCAAAACCCCCTCATGCCTCTTCCCAGACTACATCCTTCCAGGAACAACTAATAGCCTGACTCTGATGCCAGGTATTAGTTCTGTCTGTTTTTGACCTTTATAAAAATCAGAATTTCTTAACCTGCACACTTGACATTTGGGGCTGGATAATTCTGTGTTGTTAGAGGCTCTCCTGTGCATTGTAGGATTTTAGCAGCACCCCTGACTTCCGCTCACTAGATGCCAGGAGCATCCGGTTACCCACCACTTATGACAATCAAAAATGTCCCCAGACATTGCCAAAAGTTTCCTGGGGGTCAGAGCCATCCCTAGTTGGGAACAACTGATATTAAATTGATTCACATTTATGTTCTTTTT